>NW_027507785.1:47086140-47174653 GCF_037356315.1 Lithobates pipiens | reverse complement strand
GTTGCTGCGCCCCCCTCCCCACATGGCTTCTCACACAACTACAAGCAGGACTTCTCTATGACTTTCTTTCACCAATGTCTTTCTTCTTGTCACTCTTCCATAAGGCAGATTTGTGGAGAGACGACTAATAGTTGTCCTGTGGGACAGATTCTCCCCCCTGAGCTGTGGATCTCTGCAGCTCCTCCAGAGTTACCATGGACCTCTTGGCTCTTCTCTGATGAACGCTCTCCTTGCCCGGCCCGGTCAGTTTAGGTGGACGGCCATGTCTTGGTAGGTTTGCAGTTGTAACATACTCTTTTCCATTTTCGGATGATGGATTGAACAGAGCTCCGTGAGATGTTCAAAGTTTGTGAGAATTTTTTATATCCTAACCCTGCTTTATACTTCTCCACAACTTTATCCCTGACCTGTCTGGTGTGTTCCTTGGCCTTCATGATGCTGTTTGTTCACTAAGGTTCTCTAAAAAACCTCTGAAGACTTCACAGAACAGCTGTATTTATACAGAGATTAAATGACACACAGGTGGATTCTATTTACTAATTAGGTGACTTCTGAAGGCAATTGGTTCCACTAGATTTTAGTTAGGGGGATCAGAGTAAAGGGGGCTGAATGCAAATGCCCCCCCCCCCCTCACACTTTTCACGTATTTATTTGTAAAAAGAAAATTGAAAACCATTTATCATTTTCCTTCCACTTCACAATTATGTGGCACTTTGTGTTGGTCTTTCACATAAAATCCCAATAAAATACAATTATGTTTTTGGTTATAAAATGACAAAATGTGGAAAATCTCAAGGGGTATGAATACTTTTTCAAGGCGCTGTATACACTTGATTCTGCACAGGAGAGCCGCCCTGTAGCAGTAAATCTGTAGCGGTCTCGAAGCGGTTAATAAAGGTGAGAAATGGTTTTAGACGTATTCCCCTGTGCTTGCCCCGCCCCTATTTCTGGTACAGTTTGTCTTTCTCTGTTGCAGATGGATATAAGGTGGTGTTTGTGCGTCGTTCTCCTCTGGTCTTGGTGTCGGTGTCGCACACTCAGCAGTCGGAGCAGGAAATCGCTCAGGAGCTGCTGTACGTTTACTATCAAATCGTGAGCCTGGTCACCGGGACTCAGCTCCACCATTTCTTCCAGCAGAGACCCAGCTATGACCTGCGCCAGCTCCTCTCCGGCTCCGAGCGCATCACAGACAAGCTGCTGGATTCCATGGACGTCGACCCCAGCTTCCTCCTGGGGGCAGTGCGTTGCCTGCCCATGCGGCCAGCCTGCGAGATTCGGCCATGTACTGCCTGCAGCAAGCCAAGGCCAAAAGCTTGGTCTTCTCCATTCTGATGTCCAATAACCAGCTGGTGACCCTAGTCAGGAAGAAGGACCAGTATCTGCACCCCATTGACCTCCACCTGCTCTTCAACCTGGTCACCTCATCCAGCTCCTTCAGAGAAGGCGAGGCCTGGACACCCATCTGCCTCCCTAAATTCAATGCCTCTGGATTCTTCCATGCTCACATCTCGTATCTCAGCCACAAGCCTGAACTTTGCCTCCTGATGGTGTCCACTGACCGAGAGGACTTCTTCACAGTCTCAGACTGCAAGAGAAAGATAGTGGAGAGGCTGGAGAAGAAGGGAGTGTGGGCCCCGCTGATGGAGGCGCTGAGGAACCAATTCTATGATGTCGCACAGATCGGGATCCCAGAACTGAGGCATTTCCTTTACAAATCTAAGAGCTCCGGGCTCCTCACCAGGTGAGCAAAAAATACCAGCTAGGGGTCCAGGAAGGTGTGCGGATAGGGGGGGACTGGCCAGGGATTCAATAAGGCAGTGATGGCGAACCTTGGCACCCCAGATGTTTTGGAACTACATTTCCCATGATGCTCCAGTACACTACAGAGTGTCGGAGCATCATGGGAAATGTAGTTCCAAAACATCTGGGGTGCCAAGGTTCGCCATCACTGCAATAAGGTGTGCCAAAAGGGGAGGCCAGCCAAAGGTGTTCAATGAAGTGTACAAGTATGGGAAGCCAGCCAGGGTCCAATAAGATAGAGTATAGGGGACACTGGCTGGGGGTCCAATGAGGTGTGCAGATATGGGAGGCCAGCCAGGGATCCGATAAGATGTACCGCTAGGGAAGATCAGCTAAGCGTTTTAATGAGGTGAGCAGAGAGGGGAGACTGGCCAGGGTTTCTATAAGGTGTGCCAATAGGGAGGCCAGCCAAGTGTTCAGTAAAGTTTGCAAGTATGGGAAGCCAGCCAGGGTCCAATAAGATACAGTATTCACATAGGGGATGTTGGCCGGGGGTCCAATGAGGTGTGCAGAATATGGGAGGCCAGCTAGGAAGCCAGTAAGATGTACCACTAGGGAAGACCAGCTAAAGGGGGTCAGACAGGAAGTGCACCGATATGAGGCCAGGGTTTCTATAAGGTGTGCCAATAGGGGAGGCCAGCCAAGTGTTCAGTAAAGTTTGCAAGTATGAGAAGCCGGCCAGGGTCCAAAAAAAATACAGTATTCACATAGGGAATGCTGGCCGAGGGTCCAATGAGGTGTGCAGAATTGTGGAGGCCAGCTAGGAAGCCATTAAGATGTACCACTAGGGAAGACCAGCTAAAGAGGGTCAATACGGTGAGCAGGTGGGGGAGGTTGTTTGAGAGTCCAATAAGGTGTGCAGATAGGGTAGGCCAGCCAGGGGTCCAAATGGGTGTGCGGATAGGGGAGACTGGCCAGGGATTCAGTAAGGTGTGCCAATAGAGGAGGCCAGCCAAGGGTGTTCAATAGGTGTCCAAGTATGGGAAATGGCCAGGGTCCAATAACCATAAAGTATTCACATAGGGGACACTAGCTGGGGCTCCAATGAGGTGTGCAGATATGGGAGGCCAGCCAGGAATCCAGTAAGTTGTACCGCTTATGCCGCGTACACACGACCAGACTTTTTGACAGCAAATGTCCGACAGAACAGGTCTGTTGGACAATTCGATCGTGTGTGGGCTCCAGCGGACCTTTGCTTGCCAAAAATCCGGCGGACTTTAGAAATAGAACATGTTTTAAATTTTTCTACCGGACCGAGAAATTTGTTCGTGTGTATGCTGGTCCGACGGACAAAAACCGACGCTAGGGCAGCTATTGGCTACTGGCTATGAACTTCCTTATTAAAGTTTGGTCGTACGTCATCACGTTCAAATCCGTTGAACTTTGGTGTGATTGTGTGTGGCCAAGTCCGTTCATTCAGAAAGTCTGTCGGAACTCCGCCGAAATTCCGTCAGAAAGACCGTCGGATCTAGCCCCTCTAAAAGTCCGGTCGTGTGTACATGGCATAAGGAAGACCAGCTAAGGGGTTCAATGAAGTGACAGATAGGGGAGGTTGGCTGAGAGTCCAATAAGGTGGGCAGATAAGAAAGGCCGGTCAGGGGTCTAAATAGGTGTTCGGATAGGGGAGAATGACCAGGGATTCAATAAGGTATGGCAGTAGGGGAAGCCAGCCAAAAGTTCAATTAAGTGTGCAAGTATGGGAAACCAGCCAGGGTCCATTAAGATATTTACATAGGGGACTCTGGCTAGGGGTCCAATGGGGTGTGCAAATATGGGAGGTGAACCAGGGATCCAATATGATGTACTGCTAGGGAAGACCATCTAAGGGGTTCAAGGAGGTGAGCAGATGAGGGAGGTTTGCTGAGAGACCAATTAGGTGTGCCAATAGGGGAGGCCAGCCAGGGGTCCAAATAGGTGTTCAGATATGGGAGACTGGCCAGGGATTCAATAGGGTGTGCCAATGAGGAAGGGGGACCAGGCAGGTTTAATGAGTTCTGCAAGTAGGCTAGCCAGGGTCCAGTAAGATTTGCAAGAGACACCAGCTAGTGATCCAGTAAGGTGGGCAGATAGAGGAGGCCATCTAGGGATTCAATAAGGTTTGCCAATGGGGAGGCCGGCCAGGGGTTTTCGAGTTGTGCAGATATATAAGGCCAGTCAGGGATCCGTTATGATGTACCGCTAGGGAAGATCAGCTAAGGGGGGTCAATGAGGTGAGCAGATGGGGGAGGTTGGTTGAGAGTCCAATAAGGTGTGCAGATAGGGTTGGCCAGCCAGGGGTCCAAATAGGCATACAGATAGGGGAGAATTACCAGGGATTCAATAAGGTATGGCAGTAGGGGAAGCCTGCCAAAAGTTCAATCAAGTGTGCAAGTATGGGAAGCCAGCCAGGGTCCATTAAGATATTTACATAGGGGACTCTGGCTAGAGGTCCAATGAGGTGTGCAAATATGGGAGGTCAACCAGGCATCCAATATGATGTACTGCTAGGGAAGACCAGCTAAGGGGTTCAAGGAGGTGAGCAGATAGGGAAGGTTGGCTGAGAGACCAATTAGGTGGGCCGGCCAGGGGTTTCAAGGAGGTGTGCAGATATGGAAGGCCAGCCAGGGATCCATTATGATGTACCGCTAGGGAAGATCAGCTAAGGGGTTTAATGTAAAGGGAGTTTTCCTACGTTTTACCTGCAGTTATCGCTGCAGTCCTACAGGTTGCGCTTTTTTTTTTTTTCCTGCATTTTCCAAAAGCGCGCCAAAAGTCACACATTCTGCATCATTGGCGCACTTTCAGAAAACTGGAAAATAATTGGGGGGGCTAACACCATGTTTTACCATAGCAGGTGACGCCAACCCTAGTGACGCCACTGCTTCACCTTTTAATATAAATGGCCGTGGCAAGCTTCTGTGTGGATTGAAAAATCTCCAAAACTGCCAAACAAGTAGTCATCTTTGCTCAAGGCATAACCTAAGCCTATGCGCTCCTACTGTGCACTGGGGAGTGGGGGCTTACAAGAAAAAGAGAACGCAAGGAAGACTTTTTGTGAGTTCTTTGTAAGCTGTTCCTATTGGGCAGCAGATTTTGTACATGTTGGCTGTAGAAAGGGCTGGGAAGTGAAAATGAAAAATGCTGCATACCTGCTGATGAAGCCAGGAAAGAATGACCATGTGATCTCCCTACAGTCCGGCCATGGTGGCTCCCTATGACACCGATCAGGAAAGAAAGCGGCTGGTGGAGTTATATCAATACCTGCACGGCAGAGCACACTGCAGCGCTCGTCCCCTGATCACCATCTACCACATGGGAGCCCATGAGAACATCCTGGCCTGGGTAAGTGACCTCAAACAGGATTCCAGTGAGTCTCTTTCCTGATTCTGACAAATATTCTCACCTATAAGAACTATAATAATGCCCAGGATACAGAGCAGGTTTTGCAACATTCTGCCATGAAGCCGTGTGTGATTGATAGTGGAGTCTTCATTGTACAATCTCAATATAGAGGAAGCTGTGCCCAGAAGATTGCTGGGAGAAGTGAAATGGCTGGTCACCAGTAATGACCATGTGGTATGGGCTCTCTGCAGCTAGCTTTTCCCCATTATTGACCTACCATGCCATGTTCTGCATGAGAGCAGCCATCTTGGTTAGCGGCAAGGCTTAGTGGTGGAATAATCCACACCAATCTACAGAATGGATGAAGCAGGGAGATCCCAGCACTACAGGTCCCCAGGTACAGCTTCCTCTCCAGTAAGGAAAACAATGAACAGCACGGTAGTGACATCACTAAATATCATTCCATACCTTCTGAGGCTAGCAGTAACAGGGAGATTGCCCCCCCCCCCCCCCCCCAAAAAAAAATCAGAAAGCAAAGTTCCCAGTATTTTCTGTGTTCTCCCTACACAGGATATATACATCATTACCGATTTACAGTACCTCTTTTTTTTTATGTCTGTGTAGAGGCAAGGCTTTGCTTTCTTGTGTCAGAGTTTCTCCCCTTGATGACTAGTCGGGTAATAAACTAGGGAGGAGGCACATATATACAGACTGGATGAGGCAGTAGCAGGGAGATCCTTGCTCTGCAGGTCCTCAGGTACAGCTTCCTCTCCAATAGTGAGCAGCACAGTAGTAACATCACCAAATCTCACTTCAAATTTAATGAGGTGTGCAGTAACTGGGGGCTGTGCCCAAATAAGCAAGCAGAGGGCAAATACCTAATCCCCAGTATTTCCTGTGCTCTCCTTGCAGAGGATATGTTCATCATTGCTGCCTTACCATGTCTTGTTCGGCACTGTGTCGATGTGTAGAGACATCCATCTTGTTAGAGACAGGGATTTGTTTCCTCCTGTCAGAGCTGCCCGACTGGTGGGGTAATGGTAGAGGTGGAAGAAGTACAAATCCACACAATGGATAAATCAGAAGCAGGGAGATCCTTGCACTCGAAGCTCCCAGGTACAGCTTCTACTCCAGCAAGGAAAACCGTAATCAGAATACTAGTGACATCACCAAATCTCTCTCCAAATCTTCTGAGGCTGGCAGTTAAAGGCAGCAGTTCTTTAATCATCTCACACTACAGACAGGGGCATACCTACAGGGGTTGCAATTGCGACGTGGCCCCCCCTGTACACCTGGATAGGAGGAGCGGCTGCATATAGATGAATCAATCTCTCCATTTTCCTCCTGCAGCAGCTGAATGCCTGCTGGAGAGAGAGGAGGAGGAGGAGAAGCAGGCATTTAGTAGCTGCAGAAGGAAAATGGAGAGATAGATTCCTGTCCACAGCCGCCCCCACCGCTCCTATCCAGTTTTCTTCTGCTGCCCCCTATGTGCTCTTTCCCGGCCCCCCTTGTCCTCTGCAGCTATGCCAGGTTCCCCCCCCCCCCCTCACGCCGGTGTTTTGGCTAGAAGTGTCCCCCCATCGGATAGTGTCTGCACCGTACTGCACAGGCGCAGAGCTTGCGCAGTACAAAGGAGACGCCAAATGTCTCAGAAGAAGAACATCTGATCATGAGGTATACACGGCGCCTGCTCAATTAATATTACATTCTGTCACACGCTCCCAATGCTTGAGGGGGTGCATTTCTGAAATGGGCGGATGTTTGCGGGGCGTGTTTACTGAACTGTAGGGTGTGTTTTGTGAAGGGGTAAGATATATTGTAACATTGAACTACCCGCCCTTATTACCACCCCAGCTGTGTGCATTCTGTAGGCACACCGCCCCTTGCAAAGTTGTATGAGCATCGGGAACGTGCAGGAGCGTGTGACAGAATGTGGTATTAAGTGCACATGCGCCGTGTAGAGCTCATGCTCAGCTGTTGATGTTCGGAGATTTTCTGAGTCTCCTATGTCCTCCGTTGTTCTCCGTAGGACAACTGTGTGCACAACAGGGCGGACACTATCAGATGGGGTACTATTTTCAATAGGACACCCGCCCCTGCAGGGGATGTGTCAGGATGGAGAGCGGGGAAGGGGCAGGTAAATGTGTCATTTACTGGCCCCTTCTTTTTCTAAATAGAGAAGCAGTGATCCGTACCAATCACTGACTCTGTTCATTCATAACTGTGGCATAGTAAACTGTGTGTTTTCAATGTTTCAGTTTGTGAATGAACGGGAAGCCCCTCTCTACAGAACTATTCCTGTCCATTCAATCTGTGCTGCTGAGGCTGCGATTGAGGTGTCCTCAGTCTTCTTTCTCATTCTTAAAGGTGGAACATCAAAGTTCTGTTTAGACCCCTGATATTTCACCAAAGCCCCCGAACAGGGTACCTACGAAATTGTAAAAAATATAAAATAAAAATGATTAAAAAAACGACTGATACCAGTGGCGGAACTACCAGGGTCACAAAAGGGCGCACTTCCATCCAGGCCCTGGCGTTTCACCACTGAGCTCTGAGGGAAGGGCCCCGGCTGGGGGTCAGGGGGGCCTTGAAGGTTCTAGTTACGCTACTGACTGCAGCTATACAGCTATGAAGATAAAGAATAGGAATGCTTAGGCACTGGAAGTGGACTGATATCAGTATTCAGGAGTGCCTAGGCACAGGAAGTGCACCGATATCAGGATTCAGGAGTGCCTAAGCACAGGAAGTGCACCGATATCAGGATTCAGGAGTGCCTAAGCACAGGAAGTGCACTGATAACAGGATTCAGGAGTGCCCAGGCGCGGAAAGTGCACTGATAACAGGATTCAGGAGTGCCAAGGCACAGGAAGTGCACCGATATCAGGATTCAGGAGTGCCTAGGAACAGGAAGTGCACCGATAACAGGATTCAGGAGTGCCTAGGCGTAGGAAGGGCACCGATAACAGGATTCAGGAGTGCCTAGGCGTAGGAAGGGCACCGATAACAGGATTCAGGAGTGCCTAGGCGTAGGAAGGGCACCGATAACAGGATTCAGGAGTGCCTAGGCGTAGGAAGGGCACCGATAACAGGATTCAGGAGTGCCTAGGCGTAGGAAGGGCACCGATAACAGGATTCAGGAGTGCCTAGGCGTAGGAAGGGCACCGATAACAGGATTCAGGAGTGCCTAGGCGTAGGAAGGGCACCGATAACAGGATTCAGGAGTGCCTAGGAACAGGAAGTGCACTGACATATTGTCCTGTTAGTAATTCTGCTTCTCCATATTTCAGGAGGAGACGAGGTGAGTAGTTTGTCTGTCCTCTATGACCTTTATCACTCTCCTCTCTGCAGGTGACGGAGGCTTTCGAACTCTACGTTTGTTTCAGTCCTCTGGGGACAAAGTCATCAGCTGTGAGCGGGGTCTCCCGCCTGCTGCGCTGGATCCGCAAGGAAGAGGACCGCCTGTTTATCCTGAGCTCTCCTACTTACTGACTGTGAGGGTGCAACCACATCTGCTTCTGGACAGCACAGATACTGACAGAGGAACCTTCCTTCAGAGGTGTCGAGGGTGCCCATTGGATGGGATTTCCCAGAATGCTCTGTGCTGTGATTGGTAGCTCTACCTCGTCAAGCTCCTCTTATGTCACCGGATGCTTGGGGTGACTGTAATGATAACTGATTTCCGTTATTTCTTCCCTAAATATATACCTGTTTTAGGAAAGGTTGGTTTGATGTATAGAAGAAGGAATGGCACGGGGGGCTTTGGAACCTGTAAACTCAGTATGTGCAACCAATGTCGGGGCAGAAAGGCCCCTCTCCATGAGCCGTTATTTGTTTCAGGATAGGAGGTCCTGCTCTTTTTGTACTCCCCCCCCAAAAGCAACCGCCTCTTCCCCTACCTCTCAGGATGGTTCTGTGTGTGCAACTGGGGAAATATGGGTAATTGCATGCAATAGGTTATGGGTGAGACCACCAGAAAAATTGCAACTAAAATCTGAATTTCTTCTGTGTGCAGACCAAAACATTAGAGGGGGTTACTAAAACTGGAGAGCGCAAAATCTAAAGCATCTCCATAAAAACCAATCAGCTTCCAGGTTTTATTGTCAAAGCTTAAAGTTATGCTAAAGCAGTGTTCCTCAGCCCTGTCCTCAGGGCCCACCAGCAGGCCAGGTTTACAGGATAACTGAAATCCATCACAGGTGATATCATTTGCTGCTCGGTGATTGCCGTATTCTAGTCTGCATCTCCCCCAAGGTAATACATAAAACCTGGCCTGTTAGTGGGCCCTGAGGACAGGGTTGATGAACACTGCTTTAAAGGATCGTTTTTTATTAAAAAAAAAAATAACAAACATATCATACTTCTCCACTGTGCAGCTCATTTTGCACAGAGTGGCCCCCGAACATCCATTTCTGGGGTCCCTCGGAGGCTCTTGCGGCTCCTCCCCGCATCAGATAACCCTCTTTTGCGGGCGCGCTACCGAGTCCAGCATTCAGCGTCCATAGAGGCCGATTGCAGGACTTGGCCCCGCCGCCCCCCCGGCACCCACGTTATTGGATTTGATTGACAGCAGCAGGGGCCAATGGCTGCGCCGCTATCAATTTAGCCAATCAAGAACCGGGACCACAGGGAGAGAGGGACGGCAGGGAAGCGCCAAGGGAAATTCGGGGCTCAGATAAGTAAAACGGGGGGGGGGGGGAGCTAGGGGGTCGGTGACTGCCAGGTGTTTTTTCACCTTAATGCATTAAAGTGGTTCTGCTCCTTTAAAAAAAATATTAAAAGCCAGCAGCTACAAATATTGCAGCTGCTGACTTTTAATAAATGGACACTTACCTGTCCCAGGTTCCAGCGATGTCGGCGGCAGATGACGCGCAATCGCTCGTCTCTCTGCTGCCCCCACCGCCATCCTCTGTCAGGGAATCGGAAAGTGAAGCATTGCGGCTTCACTTTCACTGCCTGGTTCCCTACCCGTCTCTGCTGGTCCCCGCTGTGTCCTGGGAACTGTGTGTTTCCCAGAACACAACGGGGGGGGGGGGGGGGGGGGGAGCGGGCATCTGCGGCGGTCTTGTCCCGTAAGTGGGTGCAGATACCTGGATTATCCAGGTAACTGCACCCCCCTCCCCCCTGAAAGGTGCCGATGCCACAATCGGCACCTTTCAGGGGGGAGGGGGGTGCAGTTACCTGGATAATCCAGGTATCTGCACCCACTTACGGGACAAGACCGCCGCAGACCCCCACCCGGAGGGGGGAAGGGATCAGGTGAGCGGAACTTCCACTTCAGGGTGAAGGAGCGCTTTAAGGTGAAAAAACAAGTACCTTTAAAAGCCCTTTAATTGAACAAGCTGAAGTTAGAAGCTAGAAAAAGAATAAATATTGAGTGCCAATTGATGAATTAACCGTTATTCACGCCATATGAAAATTAATTAGAGTGACATAATATCATTAAAATATAAAAGTTTATAGAAGTGAATCCACGCAAAAAATAGTGATTGTAAATTCATATAAATAAAAGTCTTTACTGAATGTAAACTCTGATGAGGAATTGATGACACAATCTTCCCTTCGTAAAAATCATACACAAAAAAAGGCACACAGTGATTCCTAGGGTGATCCACCACCACATGCGACCACCTTAAGAATTGGAGGCTTGCCAACTCGTAAGCACAAAAAGCATGTCAAAAGAAGGTAACCAATGGATGCCAATCACGGAGCTCAGACCAGATAGATACTTCTGAGGGTTCTCATACCTCAGCGGGCTCTCATATAGCAGATTACTCCGGGATAGATATCATATAGCCCAGAAAAGAGAAGCCATCCATAGTGAAATACCGTTTAAATTTTATTAAAATACAAAAGGCAACACACTTACAATTTTCCAAAGAGAAACGAGCATCAGTGGACGCCCGTCCACTAAGACTCAGTAAGCCAAACTCCTCCCGACTCACGTTTCGTCAATAAAATGACGTCTGGGGAACCAGACGATGTGGTGGTGGTGGTCGCATGTGGATGTGGATCTCACTTGGAATCGCTGTGTGCTTTGGCATCCATTGGTTACCTTCTTTTGACATGCTTTTTTGTGCTTGCGAGTTGGCAAGCCTCCAATTCTTAAAGTGGTTGTAAACCCTTACAAACCACTTTGACCTACAGGTAAGCCTAGATTAAGGCTTACCTGTAGGTCCAAGAAATATCTCCTAAACCTATATGGTTTAGGAGATATTTGCCCGAAAACAGGCACCGCTGTCTACGGCGCATGCGCCGTAGACAGCGGCGCGCACTGAGCACGGCATTCTCAATGACGGAGCTGCCGCGCGTATGCGCGGGAGTGACGTCATCGCGGCTTCGCCGAATGACAGCGGCGGAGCTGCGAGACCCCACCAAGAAGATGGATGCGACGGACTACAGGGGACAGCGGCGACTTCGCTGGCTCCTGTGTCAGGTAAGTGACACATAATGGGGTAGTATGCGATGCATAGTAGTCCATTATGCTTTGCCTTTGCAGGGAATGAAAGAGGAAGTAAACTCATCAGGGTTTACTTCCTCTATAAGGTGGTCGCATGTGGTGGTGGATCTCACTAGGAATCACTGTGTGCCTTTTTTTTTGTGTATGATTTTTACGAAGGGAAGATTCTGTCATCAGTTCCTCTCCAGAGTTTACATTCACTAAAGACTTTTATTTATTTACAATCACTATTATTTGCATGGATTCACTTCTATAGATTTTTATATTTTAATAATATTATGTCACGCTAATTCATTTTCATATGGCGTGAATAATTGTTAATTCACCAATTGACACTCGATATTTATTCTTTTAGCGCTGCTACACGTTTTTCTTGTTTCTTTTGAAGTTAGAAGCTGATTGGCTAACCTGCACCAGATTCTGAGTGCTCCGGATTTAGTAAATCAACCTCCAGATTTTCTGTCTGTAATTCCTGCATAGCACACAGTCATGTGACAGGAAACGGGAAATGATTAAATACATGCAGAGCAAATAAATTCATATAAAATCAAAGCAATACAATATTATTAATATCTAATAATAATAATAACTGGTGTCATGGCAGCTGTACGGAGGGAACACACAGCCCAATCTCGACTAACTGAAGGACTGTTAGCTGCTGAGGAACTGCAAGTCTCAGGATAACCAGCGGAACTATATTAACCAAAGCCATTTATGACTTTACAGTGTCTATTTATAATTATAGAGGGTCCGTCAGGATGAAAATGCGGGAGCCGCTGCTGCCGACTTGTTTTAGGGGAAGGCTCCAAGGCCGTCCATCTTCCTTTTTTTATCTTTTCCTGTGAGTTACAAGTCCTGACCTAAAACAAGCATGCGGCCAGTGAATTGGAGACTCCCGATCTCTAAATAGCGAGGCGAGGCTGAAGATGACGGCCTCGCTTCACCGTTTAGTGTCCGTTGCCATATTTCTGTCCTGGCGGGTTCCCTTTCCGTGATTCTGTATTTATTCTATAGAACCTTTGTACAAAATAAATGAAATTTTTTGAAGATTTTCCAACAATCGGAGGGAAGAGAGTCTCCTCATCGTCCTGTCACCTGGCAATAAATTCTCTAATGCTGCCCGTGATTTTTTTTTTTATGTAATGTTTCATTTATGAAAAAATAAATATATGAAACTCTGCGCGTCTCCTTTATAAAATACCTCTTACCACAGTACATACTAATACAATTGTGCTCAAAAGTTTTCCTCCCCTTCGATAATTGGGAATTTTTTAAATAATATTATTAATAATTAATCAAATATATATATATTTTTTAATAATCTTTACTAAAAACAATTTATTATCTTTATGCAGTGGGGAAAATAATTATTTGATCCCCTACAGATTGTGTAAGTTTGCTCACTTACAAACATATTAAAGAGGAAGTAAACCCTGATGGGTTTACTTCCTCTTTGATTCCCTGCAAAGGTAAAGCATAATGGACTACTATGCATCGCATCGCATCGCATAGTAGTCCATTATGTGTCACTTACCTGACACAGGACCCAGCGATGTCACCGCTGTCCCCTGTAGTCCGGAGCATCCATCTTTTCGGTGGGTCTCGCTGCTCCGCCGCTGTCATTCGATGAAGCCGCAATGACGTCACTCCCGCGAATTCGCATGGGAGCCGCCACTCGCGGCATATCGCCGTTGACAGCGGCACGCTCAGTGCGCCTGCGTGCGCCATAGACAGCGGTGCCTGTCTTTTGGCAAATATCTCCTAAACCGTGTAGGCTTAGGAGATATTTCTTGGACCTACAGGTAAGCCTTAATCTTGGCTTACCTGTAGGTCATAGTGGTTTGTAAGGGTTTACAACCACTTTAAGGGTCTATCATTTTTATCATAGGTGTATTTTATATGATAGAGATAGAATATCAACCAAAAATCCAGAAAAAACACAATATAAATTAACTTGCAATTCAGTGAGTGAAATAAGTATTTGATCCCCTACCAACCAACAATAATTCTGCCCCCCGCAGACTGGCTACAGTAGGTGCTCATGTGGTACACAGATTAGTCCTGTCAATGTAAGAAGGTTCTCCTAACCACAACTCGTTATGTGTATAAAAGTCACCTGTCCACAGAATCTCTTTCTTCCATTCAATCCTCACCATCATGGGCAAGACCAAAGATCTGTCAGAGGACGTCGGGGAGAAGATGGTAGGACCTGCACAAGGCTGGAATGGGCTACAAGACCATCAACAAGAAGCTCGGTGAGAAGGAGACAACTGTTGGAGCGATTATTTACAAATGGAAGAAATACAAAATAACCATCAATCGCCCTCGATCTGGAGCTCCATGCAAGATTCCTCCTCATGAGGTGAGGATGATCATGAGAAAATTGAGGGATCAGCCCAGAACTACACGGGAGGAGCTTGTGAAGGATCTCAAGGCAGTTGGGACCAAAGTCACCAAACAAACCATTGGTAACACCATACGCTGCCGTGGATTGAAATCCTACAGTGTCCGCTAGATCCCCCTCCTCAAGAAGACACATGTACAGGTCCCCCTCCTCAAGAAGACACAAGTACAGGTCCTGCTCCTCAAGAAGACACATGTACAGGTCCTCCTCCTCAAGAAGACACATGTACAGGTCCTGCTCCTCAAGAAGACACATGTACAGGTCCTGTTCCTCAAGAAGACACATGTACAGGTCCTCCTCCTCAAGAAGACACATGTACAGGTCCTGCTCCTCAAGAAGACACATGTACAGGTCCTCCTCCTCTAGAAGACACATGTACAGGTCCTCCTCCTCAAGAAGACACATGTACAGGTCCTGTTCCTCAAGAAGACACATGTACAGGTCCTCCTCCTCTAGAAGACCCATGTACAGCCCCCCCTCCTCTAGAAGACACATGTACAGGCCCCCCTCCTCAAGAAGACACATGTACAGGTCCTGTTCCTCAAGAAGACACATGTACAGATCCTCCTCCTCAAGAAGACACATGTACAGGTCCTCCTCCTCAAGAAGACACATGTACAGGTCCTCCTCCTCAAGAAGACACATGTACAGGTCCTGTTCCTCAAGAAGACACATGTACAGGTCCTCCTCCTCTAGAAGACCCATGTACAGCCCCCCCTCCTCTAGAAGACACATGTACAGGCCCCCCTCCTCAAGAAGACACATGTACAGGTCCTGTTCCTCAAGAAGACACATGTACAGATCCTCCTCCTCAAGAAGACACATGTACAGGTCCTCCTCCTCAAGAAGACACATGTACAGGTCCTGCTCCTCAAGAAGACACATGTACAGGTCCTGTTCCTCAAGAAGACACATGTACAGGTCCTCCTCCTCAAGAAGACACATGTACAGGTCCTGCTCCTCAAGAAGACACATGTACAGGTCCTCCTCCTCTAGAAGACACATGTACAGGTCCTCCTCCTCTAGAAGACCCATGTACAGGCCCCCCTCCTCTAGAAGACACATGTACAGGCCCCCCTCCTCAAGAAGACACATGTACAGGTCCTGTTCCTCAAGAAGACACATGTACAGATCCTCCTCCTCAAGAAGACACATGTACAGGTCCTCCTCCTCAAGAAGACACATGTACAGGTCCTGCTCCTCAAGAAGACACATGTACAGGTCCTGCTCCTCAAGAAGACACATGTACAGGTCCTGCTCCTCAAGAAGACACATGTACAGGTCCTCCTCCTCTAGAAGACACATGTACAGGTCCTCCTCCTCTAGAAGACCCATGTACAGGCCCCCCTCCTCTAGAAGACACATGTACAGGCCCCCCTCCTCAAGAAGACACATGTACAGGTCCTGTTCCTCAAGAAGACACATGTACAGATCCTCCTCCTCAAGAAGACACATGTACAGGTCCTCCTCCTCAAGAAGACACATGTACAGGTCCTGCTCCTCAAGAAGACACATGTACAGGTCCTGCTCCTCAAGAAGACACATGTACAGGTCCTGCTCCTCAAGAAGACACATGTACAGGTCCTCCTCCTCTAGAAGACACATGTACAGGTCCTCCTCCTCTAGAAGACCCATGTACAGGCCCCCCTCCTCTAGAAGACACATGTACAGGCCCCCCTCCTCAAGAAGACACATGTACAGGTCCTGTTCCTCAAGAAGACACATGTACAGATCCTCCTCCTCAAGAAGACACATGTACAGGTCCTCCTCCTCAAGAAGACACATGTACAGGTCCTGCTCCTCAAGAAGACACATGTACAGGTCCTGCTCCTCAAGAAGACACATGTACAGGTCCTGCTCCTCAAGAAGACACATGTACAGGTCCTCCTCCTCTAGAAGACACATGTACAGGTCCTCCTCCTCTAGAAGACCCATGTACAGGCCCCCCTCCTCTAGAAGACACATGTACAGGCCCCCCTCCTCAAGAAGACACATGTACAGGTCCTGTTCCTCAAGAAGACACATGTACAGATCCTCCTCCTCAAGAAGACACATGTACAGGTCCTCCTCCTCAAGAAGACACATGTACAGGTCCTGCTCCTCAAGAAGACACATGTACAGGTCCTGCTCCTCAAGAAGACACATGTACAGGTCCTCCTCCTCTAGAAGACACATGTACAGGTCCTCCTGCTCAAGAAGACACATGTACAGGTCCCCCTCCTCAAGAAGACACATGTACAGGTCCTCCTCCTCTAGAAGACACATGTACAGGTCCTCCTCCTCTAGAAGACACATGTACAGGCATCTGAAGTTGGCCAATGAACATCTAAATGATTCGGAGAAAGTTCTGTGGTCAGATGAGACCAGAATTGAGCTCTTTGGCATTAACTCGACTCGCTGTGTTTTGAAGGAAGAAAAATGCTGACTATGACCCTAAGAACACACAGTGAAGCACAGAGGTGGAAACATGATGCTTTGGGGTTGTTTCTCTGTTAAAGGGAAAAGGTTGACTTTGCTGCATCGAGGGGCCAATGGATGGGGGCCATGTATTGTAAAATCTTGGGTGAGAACCTTCTTCCCTCAGCTAGAACACTGAAGTTGGGTCGTGGACGGGCCTTCCAGCATTACAATAACCCAAAACATAAGGCTAAGGCAACAAAGGAGTGGCATAAGAAGAAGCACATTAAGGTCATGGAGTGGCCTAGCCAGTCTCCAGACCTTCATCCTATAGAAAATGTATGGAGGGAGCTGAAACTTTGAGTTGCCAAGAGACAGCCAAGAAACCTTAAAGCGGGACTGCACTGCGGAAAAAAATATTAAAAGCCAGCAGCTACCAATACTGCAGCTGCTGACTTTTAATAAATGGACACTCACCTGTCCCGGGGTCCAGCGATGCCGAGGCCGATCGATCGCTCGGCTCTCGGCTGCTGCCGACACCATTCTAGGTGAGGGAATCAGGAAGTGAAGCGAAGCGGCTTCACTTCCCGGTTCCCTACTGCGCATGCACGAGTCGCGCAGTGCAATAGGAATTGTCCGCGCTGTCTCTGGGACCCGTGTGTGTCCCAGCAGACAGCGCGCAGGGACAGGAAGAGGCATAGACTCCCACTGGAGTCTATGCCCGGAAGTGGGTGTAAATACCTGTCTTTGTCAGGTATCTGCACCCCCTCCCCCCTGAAAGGTGCCAATTGTGACACCGGAGGGGGGGAGGGATCCGATCAGCGGAAGTTCCACTTTAGGGTGGAACACCGCTTTAGGGATTTAGAGAAGATCTGTAAAGAGTGGACCAAAACCCCTCCTGAGATGTGTGCAAACCTGATCACCACCTACAAGAAACGTCTGACCTCTGTGATCGCCAACAAGGGTTTCTCTACCAAGTCATGTTTTGCTTGGGGATCAAATACTTATTTTACTCACTGAATTGCAACTTTAAATTATAGAATTTATTTTATGTGTTTTTTTTTTTTATCTTTCTGTATTTTTGGTTGATATTCTGTCTCTATCATATAAAATACACCTATGATTAAAAAAAAAATTATAGACTGATCATTTCTTTGTAAGTGGGCAAACATACCAAATCTGCAGGGGATCAAATCATTTTTTTTCCCCACTTTATGTATTTACGCGGTGTAACATCATATTTCAAGTTATACAAAAAAAATTGGGCTAACTTTTCCTGTTTTTTGTTTTTCCTTTTTAATGCATTAAAGTGTATTTCTTTAAAAAATAAATAAATAATGATTTGCATTTGAAAGACCGCTGCACAAAAACAGTGGGACATAAAATATTGCAATGATCGCCATTTTATTCTGTAGGGTCTCAGCCAAAAAAATAAAAAAAATAATAATAATAAAATATATATATATATATATATATATATATATATATATATATATATATACATACACACAGTGCCTTGTGAAAGTATTCGGCCCCCTTGAACTTTTCAACCTTTTGCCACATTTCAGGCTTCAAACATAAAGATATAAAATTTTTATTTTTTGTGAAGAATCACCAACAAGTGGGACACAATTGTGAAGTGGAACGAAATCTATTGGATATTTTAAACTTTTTTTAGCAAATAAAAAACTGAAAAGTGGTGCGTGCAAAATTATTCGGCCCCTTTACTTTCAGTGCAGCAAACTCACTCCAGAAGTTCAGCGAGGATCTCTGAATGATCCAATGTTGTCCTAAATGACTGATGGTGATAAATAGAATCCACCTGTGTGTAATCAAGTCTCTGTATAAATGCACCTGCTCTGTGATAGTCTCAGGGTTCTGTTGAAAGCGCAGAGAGCATCATGAAGACCAAGGAACACACCAGGCAGGTCCGTAATACTGTTGTGGAGAAGTTTAAAGCCGGATTTGGATACAAAAAGATTTCCCAAGCTTTAAACATCCCAAGGAGCACTGTGCAAGCGATCATTTTGAAATGGAAGGAGCATCAGACCACTGCAAATCTACCAAGACCTGGCCGTCCCTCTAAACTTTCAGCTCAGACAAGGAGAAGACTGATCAGAGATGCAGCCAAGAGGCCCATGATCACTCTGGATGAACTGCAGAGAACTACAGCTGAGGTGGGAGAGTCTGTCCATAGGACAACAATCAGTCGTACACTGCACAAATCTGGCCTTTATGGAAGAGTGGCAAGAAGAAAGCCATTTCTCAAAGATATCCATAAAAAGTCTCATCTAAAGTTTGCCACAAGCCACCTGGGAGACACACCAAACATGTGGAAGAAGGTGCTCTGGTCAGATGAAACCAAAATCCAACTTTTTGCCCACAATGCAAAACGATATGTTTGGCGTAAAAGCAACACAGCTCATCACCCTCAACACACCATCCCCACTGTCACACATGGTGGTGGCAGCATCATGGTTTGGGCCTGCTTTTCTTCAGCAGGGACAGGGAAGATGGTTAAAATTGAGGGGAAGATGGATGCAGCCAAATACAGGACCATTCTGGATGAAAACCTGTTGGAGTCTGCAAAAGACCTGAAACTGGGACGGAGATTTATCTTCCAACAAGACAATGATCCCAAACATACAGCAAAATCTACAAAGGAATGGTTCACAAATAAACGTATCCAGGTGTTAGAATGGCCAAGTCAAAGTCCAGACCTGAATCCAATCGAGAATCTGTGGAAAGAGCTGAAAACTGCTGTTTACAAACGCTCTCCATCCAACCTCACTGAGCTCCAACTGTTTTGCAAGGAAGAATGGGCAAGAATTTCAGTCTCTCGATGTGCAAAACTGATAGAGACATACCCCAAGCGACTTGCAGCTGTAATCGCAGCAAAAGGTGGCTCTACAAAGTATTAATGCAAGGGGGCCCAATCATTTTGCACGCCCCACTTTTCATTTTTTTTATTAGTTAAAAAAGTTTCAAAAATCCAATAGATTTCGTTCCACTTCACAATTGTGTCCCACTTGTTGGTGATTCTTCACAAAAAATAAAATTTTATATCTTTATGTTTGAAGCCTGAAATGTGACAAAAGGTTGAAAAGTTCAAGGGGGCGAATACTTTCGCAAGGCACTGTATATATATATAAATAATTTACAGGGCAGAGGGGGGGCTCCCAGAATGCTAGAAACAAGGAACCCGACCGGTTTGACCGGTCAAGCCGGCTACATCAGAGGTATACTACTTATACATACAAGTATTTTTTCATGTCAGGAGGAATGAAGCTTTTTGTTCACCTTAAATGATCAAAGTGGACGGAGCTCGTACCCCGGCGGGAGGTTTGCACAGTTTCATGTCCTCCACTATCCAGATTCATACTAAGAAGACACAATGGGCTTGCAGTAATTGCCTCCTTGGCTTTGGGAATTGAATGGCCAACGCTGTTCCATTGTCCATCTGGTTGATGTAAAAAAAAAAAGCTAATAGTGTGGCATGTTAAAACAAGAATGCTTTTATTAACCACTTCAGCCCCCGGACCATTTTGCTGGTCAAAGACCAGACCACTTTTTGCGATTCGGCACTGCGTCGCTCTAACTGACAATTGCGCGGTCGTGCGACGTGGCTCCCAAACAAAATTGACGTCCTTTTTTCCCCCACAAATAGAGCTTTCTTTTGGTGGTATTTGATCACCCCTGCATTTTTTTTTTTTTGTGCTATAAACAAAAATAGAGCGACAATTTTGAAAAAAAACGCATTATTTTTTACTTTTTGTTATAATAAATATCCCCCAAAAATATATAAAAAAACATTTTTTTTCCCTCAGTTTAGGCCGATACGTATTCTTCTACATATTTTTGGTAAAAAAAAAACGCAATAAGCGATTATTGATTGGTTTGCGCAAAAGTTATAGCTTTTACAAAATAGGGGATAGTTGTATGGCCTTTTTATTAATAATTTTTTTTTTTACTAGTAATGGCGGCGATCAGCGATTTTTATTGTGACTGCGACATTGTGGCGGACACATCGGACAGTTTTGACACATTTTTGGGACCATTGTCATTTATACAGCAATCACTGCTATATAAATGCAGTGATTCCTGTGTAAATGACACTGGCAGTGAAGGGGTTAACCAGTGGGTGGCAGTGTAGGGGTTAAGTGTTCCTAGGGGCGTGTTACTAACTGTGGGGGGGGGGCTGGGCTTTCATTTAGTGAACACTGATCTCTGCTCCAATCACATGGAGCAGAGATCAGCGTCACTAGTTGCTAGGCAGAATGGAGAAATGCTGTTTACAACGGCATTTCTCCGTTCAGCCGCCCCGTGAGACGATCGCGGGTATGCCCATGGCGATCGAGTCCGCGAGACCCACGACCGGACTCACGGGGGTTTCCGACCGGCACGCCAGTGTGCCACCGGAGGCACGCTCGCGATGGCAGGGCAGCATTGAAGATTGGACGTACCTGTACGCCAATATGCCTGCCCATGCCATTCTGCCGACATACATCGCCGTGCGCCGTTCGGGAACTGGTTAATACAAGATAAGGTAAAATGCAGTTACAACGGGAGCTGATTGGGAAGCTTGGGACAGGTCAGCCTTAAGCCTCGCACACACGATCCGATTATTGGCAGACAGAGCGTCGGACTTTTGTCCGAAGGGCGCGTGTCGGGATTTTGTCTTGCATACTAACGGCACACAATTGTCGGCCAACAAACACGAACGTAGTGACGTACTGCGAGGCTTTTCAGCTCTTGAGCGGCACCCCTTGGGCACCTTCTGTTAATGTCGTGTTTGGCGAGCATCGATTTCGAGCGTGCGTGTTTTGTACTTTAGACTTTTGTGTGACGGACTTGTGCACACAATATACGAAAATCTGACAACAGACCGCCGAAAAATTTACTAGCCTGCCATCCAACATTTGTTGGCGGAAAGTTGGACAACAATTGCCCGATGGAGCGTACAAACGGTCAGATTTTAAGCCAACAGTCTGTCATTTTTTTCCCCTGCCAAAAATCCGAAGGTGTGTACGAGGCTTAAGGCCGGCTATAGACGGTGCAAATTTCTTTCCTGTAGCCACGGTTTGCAGGAAAGAAATTTGCACAATTCCCCCATCGACACAGACACAGTGCTGACAGGGGAATCCCTCCTGCTGGGCCATTGTCTTCTCCCGGCGTGGAACCAGAGCGGGCGAGGGGAAGCCACCCCCCGTCAGATGACGACGGTGATTATCGCTATAGCACCCGATACTGATAATCGCAACAGAATTCTGCATGCTGATTGATCGATCGATAAACTTGGTACATTCAGCCTGCCCATTAACGGTTTGAATCTCAGCCATTTCCTGCTAAACCGGCCGAGATTAGGAAAGTGTATGGCTGGCCCTAAAGCAGTTGTATACCCGCAGAAAAAATTTAAACATTTTTTTTTTTTTTAAAACCTGTAAGGCAAAGGCGTAATGATACTAGCTCATTTTGAAATACTTACCTTAGAACGAGGCGCCGGTATCTAATCCCGGTCCACGCCAAGGGAGCTGACGCTTTGCCCTTGGCGAGTCTTCCGGGTTCGCGGCTCCGGCCACTCACAGCGCGATGACGTCACTCCCGAGTGTGGGAGTCTTCTTCCCGGCAAGGTCCGGCAGCGTCTGCCGGACCTTCAGCCGGGCTTTTACAGTGCATGCGCCGCTGACATCAGCGGCTGCATGCAAAATGAATATCTCCTAAACCGATTTTACCTACAGGTAAGCCTTATTATAGGCCTTATTATAGGCTTACCTTTAGGTAAAAATTAAAAAAATGGGTATACAACCACTTTAAAGTGATTATAAAGTCCCGTTAGCTTTTTTTATTTTGATAGAAAAAAAAAAAAGTTATACTTACCTGCTCTTTGTAATGGTTTTGCACAGAGCAGCCCCGATCCTCCTCTTCTTGGGTCCCTGGCTGGAGCTCCTGGCCCCTCCCTCTTGTTGAGTGCCCCCCCCTCCCCCCCCCCCCCACAGTAAGCAGCTTGCTATGGGGGCACCTGAGCTGAGCCACAGCTCCAAGTATCCATTCAGACTCAGAGCCGCGGTTCAGATCCACCCCCTCTCTCTCCTGATTGGCTTAACTGAGTTTGATTGACAGCAGCAGGAGCCAATGGCACCGCTGCTGTGTCTCGGCCAATCAGGAGGAAGAGTCCCAGACGGCCGAGGCAATTGTGGACATCACTGGATCGAGATGGGGCTCAGGTAAGTATGAGGGGGGCTGCTGCACACAGAAGGCTTTTTATCTTAATGCATAGAATGCACCTTCTGCCTTTAAAATGACTTTAACCCCTTTACTACCGGGATCTTTCACCCCCTTCCTGCCCAGGACAATCTTTAGCTTTCACACTTTGAATAACAAATGCGCGGTAATGCAACACTGTATCTAAATGATAATAATAATTTTTTAGCTTTTTTTTTTTTTAGACAGATTGAGATTTCTTTTGTTGGTTATTGAATCACCGCTGTTTTATTTTTTGCTAAACAAATGAAAATGTTGAAAGAAAAGGTTTTCTTAGAAAAACTTGTTAACATTTTTGCAAATAAGTCATTTTTCTTCTTCACCGATGAGGCTGCGCTGATGGGCACTGATGAGATACTGATGGGCACTGATGACCTGCTCTGGTGGGCGCTGATGAGGAGGCACTGATGAAGCTGCATTGACGTGCACTAATGAGATACTGATGGGCACTGATAACCTGCTCTTGTGGGCACTGATGAGGAGGCACTGATGAAGCTGTACTGATGTGCACTGATAAGGCTGCACTAATGACATACTGATGGGCACTGATAACCTGCTCTTGTGGGCACTGATGAAGCTGCACTGATGTGCACTGATGAGGCTTCACTGATGGGTACTGATAACCTGCTCTGTTGGGCACTGATGATGCTTTACTAATGGGCAGTGATAACCTGCTCTGTTGGGCACTAATGAGGAGATACTGATAGGCACTGATGAGATACTGATGGACACTGATGAAGCTACACTGATGGGCACTGATAACCTGCTCTGTTGGGCACTGATGAAGCTGCTCTGTTGGGCACTGATGAGGAGATACTGATGGGCACTGATAACCTGCTCTTGTGGGCACTGATGAAGCTGCACTGATGAGGCTTCACTGATGGGTACTGATAACCTGCTCTGTTGGGCACTGATGATGCTTTACTAATGGGCACTGATAACCTGCTCTGTTGGGCACTGATGAGGAGATACTGATAGGCACTGATGATCACTGATAACCTGCTCTGTTGGGCACTGATGAGGAGGCACTGATGAAGCTGCACTGATGAGATACTGATAACCTGCTCTGTTGGGCACTGATGATGCTTTACTAATGGGCACTGATAACCTGCTCTGTTGGGCACTGATGAGGAGATACTGATAGGCACTGATGAGATACTGATGGGCACTGATAACCTGCTCTGTTGGGCACTGATGAGGAGATACTGATAGGCACTGATGAGATACTGATGGGCACTGATAACCTGCTCTGATGGGCACTGATGAGGAGGCACTGATGAAGCTGCACTGATGAGGAGGCACTGATGAAGCTGCACTGATGCGCATCACCCTGATTATCACTGTAAACAATGTGCTGACAACTTTGCTGGTTATCGGCTTTCCTATCCTCACACAGAGGCAGTGCATGAGGGAAGAAATGGCATTAACCGGCAAGTCTGTTTACATGTGATCAGCTATGATTGGACACAGCTGATCACATGGTAAAGAGCCCCTGTGATTAGCCCTTTACCCCAATTTGTGATCAGCGGTGTCCTCAGGACACAGCCATCCCAGAGCGTGCCCGATGCACGCCCCCAGGGGGAGGTGGTGCTGGGAGGACGTCCATGGACACCTTCCCAGAACTAGCTGTCTTTCAGCTATAGAGCGGTAATGAGGTGGTTAAGCTGGTCCTCGATAGAAAGAATTCCAAACAAGAATCCTGAGGGAAAAAAAATCGTATGAAAATCCATCAGAACATTTGTTTGTCCTTCAGAAGATTTCATTGACTTTCAACATTTGATTTTGGAATGAATGAAATTTCCTGAACAAAAAACCAAGTCCACTGTGGGAAATCCATGGTTGGAGAAATTTTTTTTCATGCTGCTCCTCAAATTTTCTCATCAATGTGGCCGAAAATAAAAATCGATTTGACTTCACTGATGATAAGAAAAATGTGAACACTTTCTTAGAACCTTCTTTACCCAAGAATGTTTCTTTTCGAAATTCCACCCATCTGACGGTAGAAGAAGCCGCAGTGCACACGAGGGAAGCCGAGAGCGGGCGCCATCAAACAAGGTCCCGGCCACCGGAGATGAGGTCACACCGGAGGCTAGTGCCCGTGTGGAGGCGCATTTCTGGGCAATCATCCCTTTCTTCTGCCCCGGTCGGTGGCTGGACCTTGTTTGATGACGCCCATGGCCATTCGAAAATCCTCCGGTGTAGAGCTCCACCCTGGCCCAGAAGGAGCGGCCAGAGCCTCTGATGGTAGAAGGTCCCATCCATCAGAGCGACATTCACACTAACATCTAGTGCCCTGCGGGGGGCGCATTTCAGGGACAACCATCCCTTTCTTCAGCCTCAGGCGGTGGACAGGACCTCGTTTGACGGCACCCATGGCCATTCGAAAATCCTCCGGTGTAGAGCTCAACCCTGGCCAGAGGGAGTGGTGAGGGACACTAATGGTAGAAGAAGCTGCAGTGCGCACAAGGGGAGTCATCAGACAAGGTCCCATCCAATGCCTGAAGGCGATCAATATTTTATATTCTATTTTATTCTATTCTGTTGTATGGTATTCTATTTTTGCCAGAAACCATGAAATCAGGCCGAGACAGAAGTACAGTTAAATCCCACTTGTTTAATAATAATAATAATAATAATAGTAAAAAGAACAAAACATAGCCAAAGTTCAGTAACCGGAACGGATAGTCAGCCAAGCCAGAAGTCAGGGAACAATGTAGTGCAGTGTTTCTCAATTCCAGTCCTCATGGCCCACTAACAGGTCATGTTTTCAGGATTTCCCTCAGATGAAACAGCTGGGGTAATTACTAAGGCAGTGAAACTGATCAAATCACCTGTGCAAAATAATGGAAAGCCTGAAAACATGACCTGTTAATGGGCCATGAGGACTGAAATTGAGAAACACTGATGTAGTGGAACAGCAAGCAGGATCTGGAACCAGAAGGGATATCAGCACAGCAAATCTTAAACAGGATCGCAGGAGATAGTTTCTATGATGTTGACCAAGGTGAAGGCAGAGACCCTCTGCGCTGGACGGCTTAAGTAGGCAGGACTAACGAGCAGGATCATCAACAGGTGAGTCACTGTAGAGAGATAGGAGCTGGCAATTAGCCGACAACTGAGCGGCCAGCTCAGAGAAGGAAGGGCTGAGCCCAGTCCTGACGGTTTTATTCCTTTCTATTCTATTCTTTTGCAGTATATTATATTCTAACCTATTCTATAAAGCAGCCTAAGTACTTTATTACCTTACTGTATTTATTGCAATATGTTTCCATTATGAATTCAAATTAATTTTCAAATTCAATTAGAAAAAAAAAAAAAGTATATTAAACAAATCTGAATATATGAAATGAATTCCAAAAACAAATAATTTTAACATAACGAATATGACGAAACAAAATGATTAACTTACAGCAATATTAACTGCTTGCCGACCAGACGCCGTCGTTATACAGCGGCGGGTTGGCTCTCCTGCGCGAATCGCCATAGCTGTACGTCGGCTCGCGCAGTTGCTTGCGCGCATGCTGTAGGAGAGTGTGCCCGCGAGTCGAGCGGACTCAATGTCTGCCGGCGACCCGCGGTCGCCTAGTGCAGAGGGCGGAATGGGGATCTGCCTTTGTAAACAAGGCAAATCCCCGTTCTGACAGGGGGACATGACAGATCTACTATTGCCAGTCATCGGGAACAGCGATCTCTATCATGTCCCTGGAAGGCCATCCCCCTTACAGTTAGAACACACCCAGGGAACACACTTAACCCCTTTATCCCCCCCCCCCCCCCCTAGTGTTAACCCTGCCCAGTGTTATTTTTACATTGATCAGTGCATTTTTATAACACTGATCAATGTAATACTGTCACTGGTCCCCAAAAAGTGTAATTTGGGGTCAGAATTGTCCGCCGCAATGACACAGTCCCCCTAAAAAAAAAAAAAAAAAAAAAAACGCAGATCGCCGCCATAACCAGTATAAACAATAAAAAAGAAGTCCCTAAATCTATCCCATAGTTTTTAGACATGATAAAGTTTGCGCAAACCAAACAATCTACGCCTATTGGGATTTTTTTAAAAACAAAAATATGTAGAAGAATATATATCAGCCTAAACTGATGAATAAATTAGTTTTATATATATATATATATATATATATATATATATATATATATATATATATTTTTTTTTTTTGGATATCTATTACAGCAAAAAGTAAAAAAAAAAATTGTTGCAAAAAAATAGAAACCGCAAATAGCCCCTCCCACAACAGTTAGAATCACTCCCTAGGACACACTTAACCCCTTCATCGCCCCCTAGTGGTTAATCTCTTCTTTGCCAGTGTCATTTACACAGTAAGCAGTGCATTTTTATAGCATTAGCATAGCATAACGGTCCCAAAATAGTGTCCGATGTGTCCACCATAATGTCGCAGTCACGGTAAAAAAAAAAAAAAAAAAAACGCCGATCGCCGCCATTACTAATGAAAAAAAAAATAGAATAATAAAAATACCATAAAACTATCCCCTATTTTGTAGATGCTATAACTTTTGCGCAAAGCAATCAATATACGCTTATTGCGATTTTTTTTTTTTAACAAAAATATGTAGAAGAATACGTATCGGCCTAAACTGAGGAAAAAAAAATTTTTGTTTTTATATATTTTTGGGAGATATTTATTATAGCAAAAAGTTAAAAATATTGCTTTATTTTCAAAATTTGTCGCTTTTTTTTGTTTAAAAAAAAAAAAAACGCAGATGTGGTCAAATACCACCAAAAGAAATGACTGCACAATTGTCAGTTAAAGCGACGCAGTGCCGTATCGCAAAAAAAATGGCTTGGTCATTAAAGAGGAGGGCCGGTTATAAAAAAAAAAAAAAAAAAGTCAGCAGCTGCAAACACTGCAGCTGCTGACTTAATAAACGCACTCACCTGTCCAGGGCGCCTGCGATGTCGGCCGCCCGAGGCCGACCCGTCCCTCGGCTCTCGGGTCCCGGCGCCGCCATCCCTTGTAAGGGAAACAGGCAGCGGAGCCTTATGGCTTCACTGCCCGTTTCCTACTGCGCATGCGCGAGTCCCGCAGCTACTGCGCATGCGCGAGTCCCGCAGCGCTTTCTGAATGGGACGCGCTGTGTTCTGGAACACACAGTTCCCAGAACACAGCGCGACTCATTACCCAGAAGACGCCGCGACGAAGAGAGAAGACAGAAGATCTCCGCGGGGGAGGAAGAGGAAGATTAGGAGAAAGTGCCTAGCAACAGGCATTTCTGGTAAGTAAAAAAAAAAAATTTTTTTCATTTTTTTTTTTTTTTAGATTTTTTGTAATTTTTAACATTTTTTTGTTTTTCAGGGTGGCCCTCCCCTTTAAGGCGGGTAAATCCTTCCAGGACCGAAGTGGGCTAAAGCCCTTTGTTTATTTTTTTTTTAAATAACAAACCTGTTATACTTACCTGCTCTGTGTAATGGTTTTGCACAGAGCAGCCCCGATCCTCCTCTTCTCGGGTCCCACGCCGGCACCCCTGGCCTTGCTATGGGGGCCACACAAGCAGGAGCGCTCCCGAGCCGCGGCTCTCTGTGTGTCCACTCACACACACAGAGCAGCGGCTCTGCCCCGTCCCCTGATTGGCCCCTGCTGCTGTCGATCACAGCCAGTGAGCCACTGCTGCCAAAAGCCAATCAGGAGTGCGAGTGCCATTGAGGAGGCAAGGCTCTGGTGGACATTGCTGGATCGAGGGGGGGGGGCTCAGGTAAGTATATTTTTTTTTTGGGGGGGGGGGGGGGGTTGCTAAACAGAGAAGGTTTTTTTACCTTTATGCATAGAATGCGTGAAGGTAAAAAAAAAAAAACCTGGCACCTTTACAACCCCTTTAAGGAACGAATCAGAAACAAAACAAACGTTTCCGTTGGGCACATCTCTAATCTCTGTTCAGCAACCATATAAGAATAGTCAGAGGGGCTGTTTGGCAAGATTTTATTGTGTTTAGTGCAGACTTTATCTAATAACCCATCCTTGTACTTCTAGCTCAAAAAAAAGTCAGGCGGGGGTTAAACACATGAAGTTTGTGTGTCTTAGGCATGGTTGAACCCTGTGTGTGTTATCATGGAATGACCACTAGGTGTCACTGTTAGTCCACTCCACAGTGAACAGGATATACTGTACTACAGGGAGATAGCTGGTGTACCTGGATACTGTATATGTTGGTGATCCTCAGCTATTTTACACTGTGCCTTCCTCAATAAAATCAGTGTTTACCCCCCCCCCACTGATTCCCGGTATACCCAATAAATATCCAATTTCTGACCAGGAACCCCAAAAGGTGTTTAAAGTCAATTTATTTCAAATAGAGCAGGAGAGGGTTGGAGCCTCTGTGATGTTTTTACTATCCACCCTCCCTTTAGAATGTAAGCTCTACGAGCCGGGCCCGCCCGTACCTTTTCTATTGAACTGTACTGTATTTGTTTTGTCCACCCCCTATACATTGTAAAGCGCTGCGTAAACTGTTGGCGCTATATAAATCGTGTATAATAATAGTAATCAACTTGCCGACCAGGCTTTTTTTCCGGCACTTTTTGTTTGCACGTTTAAATCTGTATTTTTTACTAGAAAATATTACTTAGAATGGTGAAATTTTTTTATGTCACACAGTATTTGCGCAGCAGATTTTTCAAAGGCAATTTGTTTTGGGGAAAAAAAAAATACACTTTAATGAAATTTTTTTAAAAAAAAACAAAAACACACAACATATACCCCAATTTTTTTGTAAAATAGGAAAGATAATTTTATGCTGAGTTATTAGATACCCAACATGTCAAAATTGCGCACACGCTCGTGGAAATTGTGGCGATGCCTCACATATGTGGTGCAAAGACCATTTACATGTGCGTGTGTGCGCGCGACTTACATATGCATTCATGTCTGTTCGTGAGCACGAAGGGATTTGCTTAAATTTTTTTTCTTATTTATTTTATTTTTACACTGTCTATTTATTTATTTTATATAGATATATATATATATATATATATATATATATATATATATATATATATATATATATATATATATATATATATATATCACTTTTATTCCTATTTCAAGAAATGTAAATGGAAACATCCCTTTTAATAGAAATAAGGGATGACAGGTCCTCTTTATGGAGAGATCTGGGGTCAAAAAGACCCCAAAATTCCTCCTCTGCCTTTAACCACTTGCTGACCAGGCTTTTTCCGGCGCAGCGGTTTTTCAAATGCAATTTGTTTTGGAAAAAATACACTTTAATGAATTTAAAAAAAAAAAAAAAAAAAAAAAAAAAACACAGCACAACATATACCCCAATTTTTTATTTTTTTTTGTAAAATATGAAAGATAATTTTATGCTGATTTATTAGATACCCAACATGCCACGCTTCAAAATTGCGCATGCTCGTGGAATGGCGAAAAACTACGATGCTTAAAAATTCTCCACAGGCGACGTTTTCATTTTTTTTTTTTTTTACAGGTTGGGTGTTACAGAGGTGGTCTAGCGCTAGAATTATTGCTCTCGCTCTAACATTTGTGTACCTCACATATGTGTTGCAAAGACCGTTTATATGTGCGTGCACGACTTACATATGCATTTGTGCGTGTGTTCATGAGCACCAAGGGATTTGCTTTACATTTTTTCTTATTTATTTTATTTTTATAAAATAAGAAATAAGAATAAAATAAGAAAATAATAATAAGAAAATAAGAAAATAATAATAAGAAGAAGAATAAAATAAGAAAATAATAAGAATAAAATAAGAAAATAATAATAAGAAGAAGAATAAAATAAGAAAATAAGAAAAAGAAGAATAAAATAAGAAAATAATAATAAGAAGAATAAAAAAAATAATAATAATAAGAAGAAGAATAAAATAAGAAAATAATAAGAATAAAATAAGAAAATAATAATAAGAAGAAGAATAAAATAAGAAAATAATAATAATAAGAAGAATAAAATAAGAAAATAAGAAAAAGAATAAAATAAGAAAATAAGAAGAAGAATAAAATAAGAAAATAATAATAAGAAGAATAAAATAAGAAAATAATAATAAGAATAAGAATAAAATAAGAAAATAAGAAGAAGAAGAAGAAGAAGAAAATAAGAAAATAATAAGAAGAAGAATAAAATAAGAAAATAAGAAAAAGAAGAATAAAATAAGAAAATAAGAAGATTTTTATAAGAAATGTAAATATCTCTTGTGATAGAAATAAGGGATGACAGGTCCTCTTTATGGAGAGATCTGGGGTCAAAAAGGCCCCAAATTCCTCCTCTGCCTTTAACCACTTGAAGACCCGGCTTTGTCTGGCACTTTTTGTTTACAACAGAAAAAAAAAACAGAATAAAACAATCAACCCTATCCAAAAAGAGGAAATCAATTTGAACATCACACAACCACGGAATTTTTCGCTGATCCCGATCGCCACCGACACCACCAAAAACATCATCAGAAGCCTCCGAGACAGCACATCGCCTAATGATATCATCCCCACTAAACTTCTGAAAGAATGTTCCGACATCTCGGCGCCTACTATAACACTACTCATAAATCAGTCATCCAAAAAAGGGATTGTTCCGAACGCCCTCAAGCAAGGCATCGTCAAAACCCCCTCCTAAAGAAACCCAACCTGGACCCCAAAGACCCTAACCACCGCAGACCGGTAACAAGCCTGAACACCATATCCAAGATCATGGAGTAGAACAACAACTACAACTCCATCTGGACACACACGATCTCCTGGACCCCCTGCAATCAGGCTACCGCCCAGGCCATAGCGCAGAAACGGCACTCCTCAAAATATGGGGCGATGCCCTGGAAGCAGCAGATGAAGGAGAATCATGTCTCCTGGTACTCCTGGACCTCAGTGCAGCGTTCGGCACGCTGGATCACAACGCTCTTCTCATCCGCCTCAAAGAAGTAGCAGGAGTCACAGATTCAGACCTACTATGGTTCGCTTCCTTCTTAGGAAATCGGTCACAGACAGTGAAACTTGGAACCTTCACCTCTGAATCTCACGCAGTTTCTTATGGAGTCCCTCAAGGATCACCTTTGTCACCTGTGCTCTTCAACATCTACATCCGTCCACTCCTCAAAATCATCAGCAAATCGGAACCTATGCTTCCACTCATACGCAGATGACACTCAACTCTACTTTCACATCACCGGACAAAAAGACCAATATCAGGAATTAGAAAAATTCCTCACATCGATAGAGGATTGGATGTCCACGAGCTCCCGCAAACTCAATGGATCCAAAACGGAACTTCTTCTCCTAAATGCAAACCGAAATACAAAATCTAAGACCCCCATGGACTCCACCCACCATCCTTGGACAGACCATCTCCCCAAGCACCAAAGCCAAAAGCCTCGGAGTCATCTTCGATTCAATGGATCCAAAACAGAACTTCTCCTAAATGCAAACCGAACATACCGGAGATACAAAATCTAAGACCCCCATGGACTCCACCCACCATCCTTGGACAGACCATCTCCCCAAGCACCAAAGCCAAAAGCCTCGGAGTCATCTTCGATTCAATGGATCCAAAACAGAACTTCTCCTAAATGCAAACCGAACATACCGGAGATACAAAATCTAAGACCCCCATGGACTCCACCCACCATTCTTGGACAGACCATCTCCCCAAGCACCAAAGCCAAAAGCCTCGGAATTATCTTCGATTTAATGGATGCACAAAATAGGATCAGTAGTCAGTGGATCTCACCATCTTCTACGCCTTCTACATAGACTCATCCCCTTCATTCCAGAAGAGGAGAAAGCAGTAGTGGTAGGAACAATCATCAACTCTCAACTACGCAAACTCCCTCTACATAGGACTACCTAAATTACAGATTACACGCCTACAAGTTGTCCAAAACACGGCAGCAAGACTAGTCACAGGAAAAAAAACCCTGGGAATCCATCTCCCCTTCCCTGAGGATCCTACACTGGCTACCCGTAAAGGATCGGATCACATTCAAGACCCTCTGCCTGACCCACAAATGCACACAAGGAAATGCTCCTCAATGCTACTATGGGAAAAAATAAAACACTACACACCCAAACGCAACCTCCGATCAACTAACCAAAACCTCCTCCTCATCCCCAAATATCGGTACAAATCAAGATTCGCAGTCCAAGGACCACGGCTATGGAACGCTCTCCCCACGAACATCCGCTTGGAAGGAAACCATCCGGCCTTCAGGAAAGAACTCAACACCCAACTCTTCTAAGAAGGATCAACGCAGGTCGGATCAAGTGCCTTGAGGCGATTCAGTTCGCATTTGCAGCGCTATACAAGTCATTCATTCACAAGTTTACATCCGTATTTTGTGCTAGAAATGTCTTAGAATCCCCAAACATTTATACTATATTAATATATCTATATATATCTCTATCTATATATATATATCTATATCTATATCTATATATCTCTCTCTCTCTCTCTCTCTCTCTCTATATATATATATATACACACAGTGCCTTGCGAAAGTATTCGGCCCCCTTGAACTTTTCAACCTTTTGCCACATTTCAGGCTTCAAACATAAAGATATAAAATTAAAATTTTTGTGAAGAATCACCAACAAGTGGGACACAATTGTGAAGTGGAACGAAATCTATTGGATAATTTAAACTTTTTTAAACTGAAAAGTGGTGCGTGCAAAATTATTCGGCCCCTTTACTTTCAGTGCAGCAAACTCACTCCAGAAGTTCAGCGAGGATCTCTGAAGCATCATGAAGACCAAGGAACACACCAGGCAGGTCCGTAATACTGTTGTGGAGAAGTTTAAAGCCGGATTTGGATACAAAAAGATTTCCCAAGCTTTAAACATCCCAAGGAGCACTGTGCAAGCCATCATTTTGAAATGGAAGGAGTATCAGACCACTGCAAATCTACCAAGACCTGGCCGTCCCTCTAAACTTTCAGCTCAGACAAGGAGAAGACTGATCAGAGATGCAGCCAAGAGGCCCATGATCACTCTGGATGAACTGCAGAGAACTACAGCTGAGGTGGGAGAGTCTGTCCATAGGACAACAATCAGTCGTACACTGCACAAATCTGCCCTTTATGGAAGAGTGGCAAGAAGAAAGCCATTTCTCAAAGATATCCATAAAAAGTCTCATCTAAAGTTTGCCACAAGCCACCTGGGAGACACACCAAACATGTGGAAGAAGGTGCTCTGGTCACATGAAACCAAAATCCAACTTTTTGCCCACAATGCAAAACGATATGTTTGGCATAAAAGCAACACAGCTCATCACCCTCAACACACCATCCCCACTGTCACACATGGTGGTGGCAGCATCATGGTTTGGGCCTGCTTTTCTTCAGCAGGGACAGGGAAGATGGTTAAAATTGAGGGGAAGATGGATGCAGCCAAATACAGGACCATTCTGGATGAAAACCTGTTGGAGTCTGCAAAAGACCTGAAACTGGGACGGAGATTTATCTTCCAACAAGACAATGATCCCAAACATACAGCAAAATCTACAAAGGAATGGTTCACAAATAAACGTATCCAGGTGTTAGAATGGCCAAGTCAAAGTCCAGACCTGAATCCAATCGAGAGTCTGTGGAAAGAACTGAAAACTGCTGTTCACAAACGCTCTCCATCCAACCTCACTGAGCTCCAGCTGTTTTGCAAGGAAGAATGGGCAAGAATTTCAGTCTCTCGATGTGCAAAACTGATAGAGACACCCCAAGCGACTTGCAGCTGTAATCGCAGCAAAAGGTGGCTCTACAAAGTATTAACGCAAGGGGGCCCAATCATTTTGCACGCCCCACTTTTCATTTTTTTATTCGTTAAAAAAGTTTCAAAAATCCAATAGATTTCTTTCCACTTCACAATTGTGTCCCACTTGTTGGTGATTCTTCACAAAAAATAACAATTTTATATCTTTATGTTTGAAGCATGAAATGTGGCAAAAGGTTGAAAAGTTCAAGGGGGCCGAATACTTTCACAAGGCACTGTATATCTATATATCTATATATCTATATCTCTATATATCTATATATATATATCTATCTATCTATATATATATATATATATATATATATATATATATATATATATATATATATATATATATATATATATATATATATATATATACACATATATATATATATCAGAGACCCTAGAGAATAAAATGGTGGTTGTTGCAATTTTTTTTTATGTTTTTCAAATGTAATAAAAAAATATATACTTTATTGAATAAAATAAAAAGGAAAAAATACACACACAACATATACCTTAATTTTTTTCTTTGATTATGTTACGCTGAGTAAATAGATATTTAACATGTCACGCTTTAAAATTGCGCCCGCTCGTGGAATGGCAACAAACTACGATATTTAAAAATATTCATAGGCAACGTTTCTCTGGTCCTCCAAGGCCATAGAGACGACCTGGTCTGTGTTCGCCTCTGTAACCAGCCGGCTGCTGCCCCTTCTGCTGCTTCTGAAAGCGATCCAGCAGCTAATGAGCCACTCAGACCGCTTTCAGTAGAAAGCCAGCCACTGGCTGAAAGAGAAAAAATAAATAAAAATACCAGATTATGGCTGATCGATTCAGCCATGACCCCACCAAACCACAACTTATATTTATAGGTATTGTAGCCAGTAGGTGGCTCATGCAAAGAACGTTCCCTTCCCCCTCCCTCCCCCCACCCAAGCCTTCTGCTTTCTTTATTGTACCTTCTTGCCCCAGTGACAACCGCTCCCTCCGTTTCCTGTATGGGTGTCACAGGAACAGGAAGTGAGGGAGGAGCTTCTCAAGGGTTTCAAAAGACACACCGGTAGATCTGGGAGAGAATTGAACTCTTTCTGTCTCATCAAAAGTAATATCGTCCCGAAATACGGCTTTAAAAACTTTCCAGACAATCCCATATTTACTTACATTACTCACATGTCTAGGCACAGCTATGCAAAGTACAAAGATAACAAATTCAATAAATGTGCTGAAAAAAGATCACACACACACACGTTACAATCTTCAGCATTAAAGATTAATCAAAAGCCTCATTTTTTTTAATTTTAGTTTTGGACAGAGCTGAGAACCTCTGCCAGGTTTTTATTGCCGTCTGTGTCTCTGCAGGGAAAAATCACCGGGACGAAAAAAAAAAAAAAAAATGATGGGAACGGTAAAATGTTGTCACTAGGGTTGCCACCTGCCCAGGATTCACCCGGACAGTTCGGGTTTGGATTTATGCGTCCAGGTTTCAGACTGCCTAAAACCCGGACACATGATTCAGACCGGACTATGGCTTCCCAGCAGGGTTGCAGTTGTCTAGGGTGAGAGCGTCTGTTACACTCCATTTGCACACTGCACAAAGCCAGCAACAACCTAGCAACATCCTCAGACACACACAGACGGGAGAGGAGAGAGAGAGCTCAATCTGCACCTCTTCCTCCTGCCCCTAGCCCTGTGTGTCTGCCCCACACTCCAAGCCCCAGCGCTGTGCCTCAGAAAAGAAAACATGGGGGCCAGAAATTTGAAGTCCAGCAGCTTCAGATACATCTGGATGACTGCCAAGGGGTGAGTGAGCTCACCATCCATCCCTGTCTGTGACTGAAGTCTCCCCTCTTCCCTCTCCTGCCTCTGAGTGATTACACCAAGGTAAATCAGGGTTCTCAGAGCGCCCCTTACATCAGAGTCCTCTCTGTACACCAGAGACTCAGTGTTCCCCATTAAATCAGGGTTCCCAGAGCATCCCTTATGTTAGAGTCTCCAGAGTTCTCCCTTACATCAGAGTCCGCAGAGTCCCCCCCCTTACAATGAAAGGGAACTCTGCGAGTTCAGATGTAAAAGAGGAACTCTGTGGACTCTGATGTAAATGGGGACTTTTGTTATTAACTTCATATGATCAGAAATGTTATTTAATAGCAAAATATATGTATTGTTTATACTATATATATAAAAAAAAAAGAAATTGCTGTGCGCCGCTAAAGTGTTTGGGTTCGACTTGAAGAAAAGGTGGCAACCCTAGTTGTCACCAAAACAGGAAGTGGAGGGAGATATTCCAATGGGGACACCTGTTCTGTAAGAGGGGGATCTCCTCCCGTTTTAGAGAGATATCCTGTAAATTACTGTGGTGTCTCCAGGACAGAAAGTGAGGTGAGGACGCCCCCCGGGGACATATACTGCAAAAAAAAAAACTCAAAGGATTTCAAAATGAAAAATATATAAATAGATGAACTTGTCAAAAAGTGACCTTTACACAAAAGTGAAGAAGAGTTGCTATGTTATAGTCAGTTGTTTCCCTGGACTGAATTGTCTTTAATTCCTCCTACAAATTTGAAGTGCACTTCCTGTGCCTAGGCACACATATCAGAGCACTTCCTGTGCCTAAGCATTCTTGACATCAGAGCACTTCCTGTGCCTAGACACTCCTGATATCAGTGCACTTCCTGTGCCTAGGCATGCCTGATATCAGTGCACTTCCTGTGCCTAGGCACTCCTGATATCAGAGCACTTCCTGTGCCTAGGCACTCCTGATATTAGTGCACTTCCTGTGCCTAAGCACTCCTGATATCAGTGCACTTCCTGTGCCTAGGAACTCCTGATATCAGAGCACTTCCTGTGCCTAGACACTCCTGATATCAGTGCAATCCCGATATCGGAGCACTTCCTGTGCCTAGGCACTCGTGATATCAGTGCACTTCCTGTGCCTAAGCACTCCTGATATCAGTGCACTTCCTGTGCCTAGGAACTCCTGATATCAGAGCACTTCCTGTGCCTAGACACTCCTGATATCAGTGCAATCCCGATATCGGAGCACTTCCTGTGCCTAGGCACTCGTGATATCAGTGCACTTCCTGTGCCTAAGCACTCCTGATATCAGTGCAATCCTGATATCAGAGCACTTCCTGTGCCTAGGCACTTGTGATATCAGTGCACTTCCTGTGCCTAGGAACTCCTGATATCAGAGCACTTCCTGTGCCTAGACACTCCTGATATCAGTGCAATCCCGAAATCAGATCACTTCCTGTGCCTAGGCACTCGTGATATCAGTGCACTTCCCCTGCCTAGGCACGCCTGATATCAGTGCACTTCCTGTGCCTAAGCACTCCTGATATCAGTGCACTTCCTGTGCCTAGGAACTCCTGATATCAGAGCACTTCCTGTGCCTAGACACTCCTGATATCAGTGCAATCCCGATATCAGAGCACTTCCTGTGCCTAGGCACGCCTGATATCAGTGCACTTCCTGTGCCTAGGAACTCCTGATATCAGTGCACTTCCTGTGCCTAAGCATTCCTGACATCAGAGCACTTCCTGTGCCTAGGCACTCCTGTTATCAGTTCACTCCTGATATCAGAGCACTTCTTGTGCCTAGGCACTCCTGATATTAGAGCACTTCCTGTGCCTAGCCACTCCTGATATCAGTGCACTTCCTGTGCCTAGTCATTCCTGATACCATTGCACTTCCTGTTTTTAGGCCCCCTGTTTTGTGTCCTCATAGCTGTATATATTTGCACTGTGAGATAATTTAAAGGGCTGCTGCCTCTGACTGCAGGCGTCAGCAGATTTGGAGTGAGTTGTGGTGATGTCATCACTGTGCTGCTCATTGTTCTCCTTGCTGGAGAGGAAGATGTATCCGAGGATCAGCCCACGCAAGGCTCTCCCTGCTTCTGCTTCATCCATTGTGTGCTTCCTCCACCATTATCCAACCAGTCATCAGATCACCCCTCATAGGGTTTGCAGCTCATCGGGAGGCCCCGCCTTTACTAGGACCGTCTTCACCCAGAGACAGTGCAGAACACGGCACGGTAAACCGGGAATGGGAAAAGGATCATCCGCAGGGAGGAGCGCAGGAAATACCGGGGACACCGAACACAATTGTAAAAGTCGATTTTTGAAACTACAGTGGATGACGTATCACCGTACTCTGGCAGATCTCCCACTGCTGTAATAATTCTGCCTGTCCTGCCAAACTGCAGCCCCCTGGGCCAGAGGCGTAACTAGAACCTTCAGGGCCCCCGGTGCAAGAAACCATGTAGGGGCCCCCTGCCGATGCCTTGTCCACTTATCTCGGGGGGGGGGCCTTTACTCCCATTGTGGACCCTCTATTGCGGTCCCACAGTGGGTCCCCCTTCCTGTGAGGGAGTCCCCCCACAGTGGCTGATTGCCAGGACATGGTCTCAAGTGCGACCTTTGTGACCCCGGTAATTCCACCACTGGTGTCGGTATTTTTTATTTTATAATTTTTTTTACCATTTAATTTTAATTTCTTTTGTTATTTTATCTTTTTTTTATCTTTTTATATTATTTTTTAAAATAATTTTTTTTTTACTTAAAAAAAAAAAAAAAAAAAAAATATATATATGTTTTTTAGGACCCCCCCCCCCCCCCCCCCATTGGGGGCTTTGGTGAGATATCAGGGATCTAAACAGACCTCAGATGTTTCACTGCTGAGACATAGAAAAGAGATTGAGGACACAGCTTTCAATCTCCACCTCTGCAGCCTCACCGCTATAGAATGAATGAACGAACAAGAATAGCTCCGTATAGAGGCTTCCTGTTCATTCATAGAATGAGGCACAGTTTACTATGTCTCAGCTATGGATGAAAAAATAAAAAACAGATTCAGTGATCAGTACCTATCACCGGCTCTATTTATTAAGATAAGGAAGAGGCTGGTAGAGGACACATTTACCGGCTCCTTTCCCGCTCTCCATCCTGACAGTATTCCCCTAGCAGCAGCCAATGGGAGGTGAGATGGGGAAATCCAGCAGCTTTGCGGGGGGGGGGGGGGGTGTAGCACGCATGGCCTTGGGGCTATGGGACAGGGATAGGGAGGCAGCGGGGTAGGCATGTAGAACAGCCAATGCCCTCCATTTCCTTTCTGCACCCGCTGAATGTCTGCAGGAGGGAGAGGAGGAGAAGCCAGCATTCAAAACTGACCACACAAGGCATGATCATCAAGGCTCATCCATCCGACAGCCTGCTTGTCCTTCAATTATCAGACTTGTGCTGACACAAGTGGGTGTGTTGAGGGGGAGGGTTGGGGTTCTAGCCAGGGGCATATGTACAGTGGTCACAGGGGTCGGTTCCACTACATGCAACCTCCCCCGCCGCCCCTCCCATCCGGGTGTACAGGGGGACTAGAGCATGGGGGAGGCCCCTGTATGTACGCCCCTGGCTAGAACCCCAACCCCCCCCCCCCCAAACACACACACATTGTGTCGGCACAAGTCTGATCATTGGAGGACAGGCAGGCTGCCCTCCCAGCACAGCCAGAAAACTGACCACACTGGGATGGATGAGCTTGCATGCCTAGTGTGGTCAGTTTGCATTAGGACAGCAGGGGGACTGGCGGGATCACCAGGGATTTCACACAAAAGGTAACAAATAAAAATGCATATTATATTATTTTTTGTTATCTATGTTGCATACGAAATTTATATACATAAAACATTTTTTTTAATATATATTTATACATATATAAGAAAATAATCTTTAAGCAATAAAAAAAAAATGCATATTAAATTATTTTTATGTTATCTATGTCGCATATGATATTTATAAATACATTTTTTTTCATACTATATATTTAAATATATAATAAAAAAAAATCTTTATGCAATAAACTAGAAATGCATATTAAATTATTTTTACATTATCTATGTTGCATATGTTATTTATACATACATTTAAAAAAAAAAAACGATATTTATAAATATATAATAAAAAATATCTTTATGTAATAAAATAGAAATGCTTATTAAATCATTTTTATATTATCTGTGTTGCATATGATATTTATACATCCATTTTTTTTAAACTATATATTTAAATATATAATAAAAAAATCTTTATGCAATTTTTAAACTATATACTTTAATATATAATAAGAAATCTTCATGCAATAAAATAGAATTGCATATTAAATTATTTTTATATTATCTATGTTACATATGTTATTTATACATACATAAAAAAAATATATATATTTATAAATATATAATAAAATAGAAATGCATATTTGATTATGTTTATGTTATATATAATATTTATACATACATTTTTTTTTGTTAAAACTATATATTTAAATATATAATAAAAAAATCTTTATGCAATAAAATAGAAATGCATATAATATTATTTTTATGTTATCTATGTTGCATATGATATTTATAAATACATTTTATTTCCATACTATATATTTAAATATATAATAAAAAAAAATCTTTATGCAATAAAATAGAAATGCATATTAAATTATTTTTATATTATCTATGTTGCATATGTTATTTATACATACATTTAAAAAAAACAACGATATTTCTAAATATATAATAAAAAATATCTTTATGCAATAAAATAGAAATGCTTATTAAATAATTTTTATATTATCTGTGTTGCATATGATATTTATACATACATTTTTTTTAAACTATATATTTAAATATATAATAAAAAAATCTTTATGCAATAAAATAGAAATGCATATTAAATTATTTTTATATTATCTATGTTGCATATGATATTTATACATACATTTAAAAAAATAAAAATAAAAAATAAATAAATATATATATATATATATATATATATATATATATATATATATATATATATATATATATATTTAGAAATATATAATAAAATAATCTTTAAGCAATAGGATAGAAATGCATATTCAATTATTTTTATGTTATCTATGTTGCATATGATATATATATATACATACATTTTTTTTTAAACTATATATTTTAATATATAATAAGAAATCTTCACGCAATAAAAAAGAATTGCATATTAAATTATTTTTATATTATCTATGTTACATATGTTATTTATACTTACATTAAAAAATATATATATATATATATATATATATATATTTATAAATATATAATAAAATAGAAATGCATATTCGATTATGTTTATGTTATATATAATATTTATACATACATTTTTTTTGTTAAAACTATATATTTAAATATATAATAAAAAAATCTTTATGCAATAAAATAGAAATGCATATATTATTATTTTTATGTTACTTATGTTGTATATGATATTTATACATAAAAATATATTTAATATATACTTAAATATATTTATAAATATAAAACAAATCTTTATTAAAAATAATTGACTATCTTTATATATGGGACCCTCTATGTATGATTGGAGGGGCGGGGGGGGGGAATTATCCAGAATGATGGAGACACTTCTCCGGCTCTGGCTGCACTGAAATCAATGAGATAGCTGTCAAAAATCTCTCAGCTCAGCAGCAAAGTAATAAATCGTTCGTGTATCCCGAGCCCCGGGGCTATCATTAAATCACTTTACTGCTGAGAGATGGAATTGCTCATTGACAATTATCTGATTAGAATCTCATTGACATAATTGAACTGCAAATTAAATGACGGCCAGCAAGTAGTTAAGGTGGTTGTAAAGCGCAGATATAAAATATGAAGCACATCCCTCTATAGTGTGTACTTGTCTCCATCCAGAGCACTAAGTGTCATTTCTGTCTGCTGCCTCCTTCCTATGCTGTCAGCCTGAGTCACTTCTGACAAGTTTTCCTGACACCAAGAGTCAAAAATGGTGACAGGAGAGGGAGCTCCAGCGCACCGCCTGTGGCTGACAGCCTCGGCTCTGTTACCCTGTGCTTAGTGAAGGGGGAAGGGGGGGGGGGTGTCTCTTCCCTCCAATCAGCTCTCAGAATTTAATCTTTAGATACACACAGGTTACATACGTCGCGATCGTTAGAGCGAGAGCAATAATTATAGCACTGGACCTCCTCCGTAACTGTAAACATGTAACCTGTAAAAAAAATTTAAGACGTAGCCTATGGAGATTTTTACAGTACTGGAGTTTGGCGCCATTTTAAAGTGTACGCAATTTAAAAGCGTGACATGTTAGGTATCTATTTACTCCGCGTAACATCATCTTTCACATTATACAAAATATAAAATAAAATTAAAAAGATATAAAAAAAAAATAATAATTCGGGCTAACTTTAGTGTTTTTTTTTTATTATTCAGGAAACAGGTTCTTGCCAAAAAAAAATAAAAAATGTGTTTGAAAAATACAGTGTAACATAAAAAGTTCCAACGACCCCCATTTTATTCCCAGGGGTGTCTGCTAAAACAATATATATATATTTATTATGTTTGGGGGTTCTGAGTAATTTTCTAGCACAAAAAAAAAAAAAAATGATTTTTACATGTAGGAGAAAAGTGGCAGAATTTGTCCAGGGTGGCAAGGGGTTAATTACAATAAGTAATATACAAATAATTATTATATATTATTTTTAAGGTAATTTACAATATTTGCAAAATCTGTGCTCAAGCAGGTGGTTTAAACGGACAAATTACTGAAGTTCGAAGTTATAACTTCCAACCAGTAATTTCACAGTGTATAGATAAATAATAAAATTATTATCTTATAACATATAGCATAATAATAAGAAAAGGGATTGTGGGTAAAGCTTATACCCATAAACACATGTTTTTGCTTCTATTTAAGAGGTCTGGGCTGGAAGGGAGCATTTTCCTTTTGGACACACCCCCTTCTATAACACTGCAGTGAGAAGCATGCCTCCACTACAGCATTTTTTATTGGACAGCTTGGGCTAATGGTGCTTTACCATTGGTCCAAGGCTCCAAGCTGTCCATTGAGTTCAGTGCCTCTGACAAGAAGTGAGGAGAGGCACTGTGAGCTCATCCTCTCAGTCTGCTGCAAACAGAGTGTGTCAGCTTGTATTATAACTGGTCGCTCTGTATGTAGCTTCTGACAGGCTGTACCCAGGAGCCCCGTATATCCTTGCACATGTAGCTTCTGACAGGCTGTGCAAGGAGCCCCGTATCTCCTTGAACATGTAGCTTCTGGCAGGCTGTGCAAGGAGCCCCGTATCTCCTTGCACATGTAGCTTCTGACAGGCTGTACCCAGGAGCCATGTATCTCCTTGCACATGTAGCTTCTGACAGGCTGTGCAAGGGACCCCGTATCTCCTTGCACATGTAGCTTCTGACAGGCTGTGCAAGGGACCCCGTATCTCCGGAACCATAGATAATAGGAGCCCAGTGGTAGGCTAGGACTACCTACCCCCCACTTTGGGGTCTCTGTTCACCCCAGGTCGCCAAGCTGCAAACCCTCAAAGTCGATCTTGTTTTTATTTTTATATTCATGGCAGGTGAGGCTTTGCCTCGCCTGCCTCCCCTGACTGCACGTCCCTGCTCTGCAGAGCGTAACTTCAGCTCTACGCCCCCCTTTTTTTTTAAACTCTCAGACAAGCTTTGAACGGATAAAGAGCAGACTACAGATAAACAGGTACAACTTACGCAAAGGGATTTATCTCATCTCTGTGTATTATCTTAGGATGGCCACTTCATCGGGTATGTGGAAGGGTTTACCAAAGGGTGTCCTTGGACAGAACAGGAAAGGGTTAAAGCGGAATTTCCAGGGTGTCCTGTAATTTTTAGATACTCCTTTTACGTCTTTCTGTGACATCATCCCCCGCGCATCTTCTTCTTTCAGCAAAAAAAAAAAAAAAAAACTCATAACATGTCCCCTGCTTTAGGATTGGTTCACACCCATAGGTGCGACCGGTGCATTCCCGTGCCTTGCGTATAGGGCAGCCCATTAATTTCAATGGGTTGTCCCATACGCGAGAAAAACGGAAAAGAAGTCCCGAAGCAGCATGCGGTTTGACGCGTGTAAAAAAAATTGCAGACGTTTGCCGATGTGCGGGGGTGCCATTACAATTAATGGCAGCGCGTTTCTCTGCGTGTCAGGAAAGCCTGACATGCAAAAGTCAGAACTAAGCCATTTTCTGATTTATATAAAAGAAATGACAAGAAAATATATCAAAGAAATGACAGTCGGCCACTGGCTGTTGCTCATAGCAACCGGATTCCTTTTTTTTTTTCTCAAATAAATGAGAGATAAGCATTTTTTTTTTTTTTTTTTGTGTGTGCAGCATAAAAAGTCAAATTTATACAGAATTTATAATAAATTCAACAGCTGTGCAAAAAATAAAAAATAAAAAAAGCACGGACGTCCCAGAAAAGCTGATTTCTGGAAAAAAGGATTTTTTTTCGCCTGCAGCAACGAAACTGGATTCCTCGCTTTTCTTGTAAAACGACGGATTAGCACCATCATTATGTATTTTTTTTTCCCAGGAAACTTTTCAACATGCGAGCAGACAATTACCAAAAAAAAAAAAAAAATAAAAAATAAAGTTACCTTTTCGAATAAAAAATAGCAAATTCAAAACTTCCGTTAAGCAAAGTCACAAGCCGCAATGAAATCGGCAGTGCAAAATCGCACTGTCGCTGAAGTAGCGAGATTTCAAAGCCGCGCCGCTGTGAACCAGGGCAGCAATTCTGATTTTATATAAAATGTATCAATCAAGTGACAAGAAAATGTATCAAAGAAATAACAGTCGGTGTCGGGCTGTTGCCCATAGCAACCGTATCCCTTATTTCTTTCCCCAATGAAACTGCATTCACACCTCTGCGTTTTGAATCGCGGGAAGATCTGCCGCATTTTCAAAGCGCGGAGGTGTGAATGGCAAATCGCAGAACGCACGTTTGAGATGCCGTTCATTTGAAGAGGACTTAAAATCGTGGTATGGTTCTGCCGCGATAAATCGCCCTGCAATCGCGGCGACGCGTGAAGCACGTCACCCCAAAAGTAGCGCCTGAACTGTTTTTGGGCAACCTGCTTCACAGGATGTGGGTTGCCGCGCGACTTATCGTGCGACAATCGCGGCAGAACCGCACCGCAATTTTAAGTCCTATTCAAATGAACGGCACCTCAAATGTGTGTTCTTGCGATTTGTCATTCATGCGACAAATCTGCCCGCGATTCAAAAAGCAGAGGTGTGAATGCAGCCTTAGCCCTGGTTCAGACCAGTGTGGATACGCTACTTCAGTGCGACTTCAAAGCCGGATATCAGTGAGATTTTACGTGCGGCTTGGGGGTGTGACACTTGCGCCTTTTGAACTGACAAGTCGCACTGATGTGAACCAGGGTTTAGGGCTCATCGAGGCTCCGTTCACACATAGGCGTTTTTGAATCAGTGCGATTTCATGTTGCGGCTTGCTGAAATCTGTGCGACTTCATTTAACAAACCTCAATGCAAATCGCAACAGAACTAGTGCGGGAACCTTTTTGAAAAAAATCACACCAATTTAAACGGTTCCATTGCCGCAAAAGCTGGTGCGACTTGTCATGCGACTTTGAACCGACAAGTCGCTCTGGTGTGAGCCAGGGCTTGTGGCTCGTCAAGGCTTCCGTTCACACATAGGCCTTTCTGAATCAGTGCGATTTCTGGTGCGGCTTGCTGACATAAGCGCGACTTCATTTACCAGATGTCAATGCAAATCGCACAAAAATAGCGCAAGAACCTTTTCGAAAATCGCAGCGACTTAAAACGGTTCCATTGCCGCAAAAAAGCGGTGCGACTTGTTAGTTCAAAGTCGCATGACAAGTTGCACTGGTGTGAGCCAAGGCTTGTGGCTCGTCAAGGCTTCCGTTCACACGTAGGCTTTTTGAAATCAGTGCGATTTCATTTAACAGATGTCAACGCAAGTCGCAACTGGGCCGGTTCACACAGCAGGCGAGGCGAGGCGACTCCGACTTGCCTCGCCGCGACCTGCCGCGGCCTCAGCGGCGACTTGCAAATGACTTCTGTATAGAAGTCAATGCAAGTCGCCCCGAGGTTGCCCAAAAGTAGTACAGGAACCTTTTTTCTGAGTCGGAGCGACTCGAGTCGCTCCTCTCAGAACGGTTCCATTGTACAGAACGGGGGCGACTTGCGAGAGCGATGCGAGGCGAGTCGTGTTGCCTCGCATCGCCCGCTGTGTGAACCGGCTCTAATAGTGCAGAAACCTTTTTTTTTTTAAAAGTCGCTGAGATTTGAACGGGTTCCATCGCCGCAAATGGGGTGCGACTTGTCATGCGACTTTGAACTGACAAGTCACGCCGGCGTGAGCCAGGGCTAACAGATTCAACGACTGTGTAAAAAAATTGAAAAAAAAAATAAATAAAAAAAATAAATAAATAAATAAAAAAACGCACTTCCCAGAAGAGCCAGTTTCTTTTTTTTTCTCCTGCAGCAACTAAACAGGATTCCTCGCTGTTCTCCTAAAAATGACGGATTAGCGATATCGTAGTTTTTTTTTTTCCCCAGGAAAACTTTTCGACATGCACATAATTACCAAAAATAAACGAATAAAAAAAAAAAAAAAAATAGAACTTCTGATAGTGCAGGAACCTTTTTTTTTTTTAAAGTCGCTGAGATTTGAATGGGTTCCATTGCCGCAAATGGGGTGCGACATGTCATGCGACTTTGAACTGACAAGAGGCTAACAGATTCAACGACTGTGTAAAAAAATGTAAAAAAAATAAAAAAAATAAATAAATAAAAAATGCACTTCCCAGAACAGCCAGTTTCTTTCTTTTTTTTCCCTGCAGCAACTAAACAGGATTCCTCGCTGTTCTCCTAAAAATGACAGATTAGCGATATCGTAGTTTTTTTTTTCCCCAGGAAAACTTTTCGACATGCACATAATTACCAAAAATAAACGAATAAAAAAAAAAAAAAAAAAAAAATAGAAGTTCTGATAGTGCAGGAACCTTTTTTTTTTAAAGTCGCTGAGATTTGAACAGGTTCCATTGCCGCAAATGGGGTGCGACTTGTCATGCGACTTTGAACTGACAAGTCACACTGGCGTGAGCCAGGGCTAACAGATTCAACGACTGTGTAAAATTTTTTTTTTTTTAATTAAATAAAAATAAAAACGCACTTCCCAGAAGAGCCAGTTTCTTTCTTTTTTTTCCCTGCAGCAACTAAACTGGATTCCTTGCTGTTCTCGTAAAAATGACGGATTAGCGATATCGTCGTTTTTTGTTTTTTTCCCCCCAGGAAACTTTTCATCATGCACATAATTACCAAAAATAAACGACTAAAATAAAAAAATAGAAAAATAAAAAAAATAGAACTTCTGATAGTGCAGGAAGCTTTTTTTTTTTTAAAGTTGCTGAGATTTGAACGGGTTCCATTGCCGCAAATGGGGTGCGACTTGTCATGCAACTTTGAACTGAAAAGTCACACCGGCGTGAGCCAGGGCTAACAGATGCAACGACTGTGTAAAAAAAATTGAAATTTAAAAAAAAAAAAAACGCACTTCCCAGAACAGCCAGTTTCTTTTTTTTTTTCCCTGCAGCAACTAAACTGGATTCCTCGCTGTTCTCGGAAAAATGACGGATTAGCGATATCGTAGTTTTTTTTTTTTCCCCGGGAAACTTTTCAACATGCACATAATTACCAAAAATAAACTAATAAAAAAAAAAAAAAAAAAAAAAAAAAAATTAGAACTTCTGTTCAAGTCGCAATGATACCGGCAGTGCAAATCTCTGCAAATCACTCAATTACCAAAAAGTAAAAAAAAAAGTTACTTCTAATAAAAATTAATAAAAACAAAATAACAAAAACAAAGAATGCCTGGTGGGTTCTGGGTGCCCCTGTGACAGGTATAGAGCAGAGGTAGGTAGGTGGGTAGATAGGCGGGTGGGTGGACAGATCTGCAGGGCTGGGAATGGGTTATTGCTCAATGTAAAACGCCTGTGGCGGAGGGTGGAGCTGTTGATGGAAGTCTGATCCTTCTCCTCCCTCCCTGTAACTGCTATTTTCTTTCTACAGGAACCAGCCGAGAAATACCAGCACCTCCTCCTCCTCCTCCCCACCCCTCCGTTCTGTCCTGTGTGGAAACCTGAAGATCCAGTTCCCACCTCTGGAGAGTGAGAGAGAGACCCCCCTGCCGACCACTGGACAATACCCAGCAGGACCTGCCTTGGCCAGGTAAGTGCCTCCTCCTGTGCTGGAATCCTGCCAGCCAGTTTTCTGGGTGTGTAGGAAATGATCGATGACGAGAATTTTTCTGGATTTTCTAAGAACTGAGATTTTCCCGAGCCGATCCTTACCTCTGGAGTACTGGCGTTGGGACGGGCAGGACGCTGCGATTTATAGTTGAGTTTTTAGTTTCACCTGAAGTTTTTGCCACCTGTTGTTGAGTCTCCATTATGAAGATTTGAGGGTACGTAATCTAGTTTTCCTTTAACTTCATGATTTATTCATTGGCCATATTTTACAGGTGAGCTTACAATCGAGATTCTATCATCGTCCTGATGTGTAATGTGATTATGGTCTTCATACCTGTATGTGATACTTCGATCTTCGCTAACAGTTCATGTTTCACAAGAAACCTTATGATGGGTCGGTCCTGGTTGGACCTTGTGTACGATACTTTGATCTTCAGGAACTGTTCACATTTCAGGAGGAACCTTTAATGGGTCGGTCCTGGTTGGACCTTGTGTGCGATACTTTGATCTTCAGGAACTGTTCACGTTTCAGGAGAAACCTTTGATGGGTCGGTCCTGGTTGGACCTTGTGTGCGATACTTTGATCTTCAGGAACTGTTCACGTTTCAGGAGAAACCTTTGATGGGTCGGTCCTGGTTGGACCTTGTATACGATACTTTGATCTTCAGGAATAGTTGACGTTTCAGGAGGAACCTTTGATGGGTCGGTCCTGGTTGGACCTTGTATGCAATACTTTGATCTTCAGGAACTGTTCACGTTTCAGGAGGAACCTTTGATGGGTCGGTCCTGGTTGGACCTTGTATGCGATACTTTGATCTTCAGGAACTGTTCACGTTTCAGGAGAAACCTTTAATGGGTCGGTCCTGGTTGGACCTTGTGTGCGATACTTTGATCTTCAGGAACTGTTCACATTTTAGGAGGAACCTTTGATGGGTCGGTCCTGGTTGGACCTTGTATGCGATACTTTGATCTTCGGGAATAGTTCACATTTCAGGAGGAACCTTTTTGATGGGTCGGTCCTGAATGGACCCTGTATGCCAATGTTTCTCAACTCCAGTCCTCAAATACCCCAACAAGTCATGTTTTCAGGCTTCCCATTATTTGGCACAGGGGATTTGATCAGTTTTACTGCCTCAGTAATACTACAGCTTGTTTCATCTGAGGGAATTCCAAAAAACATGACCTATTGGTACATAAGGACTGGAGTTACGAAACATTGCTGCGTGTGATACTTTGATCTTCACGAACAGTTCACATTTCAGGAGGAACCTTCAATGGGTCGGTCCTGGTTGGACCCTATATGCGATAATTTGATCTTCAGGAACTTTTCACTTTTCAGGAGGAACCTTTGATGAGTCTATTCTGGTTTGGACCCTGTATGTGATACATGATCTTCAAAAACAAATCATGCTTCAGGTGAAACCTTTGATGGGTCAGTCCTGGTTGGACCCCAATGAAGGCAGCAGTTCTCTCGAAGGTTCGTCCAGAAAACAGAACCATTCGTGCGAACAGAATATCCCATCTCATTGCAGAGCAATCTTTATGTGTGATAGATATTCTGGAGAAGGAATGGTTTATCACTGTGTGTATATGACCCCACGTCTCCTGGGGTTCCCTTCACTGCAACTAAGGGGCCAAGCCCAATCCCTGAAAAGAAAAGAACCCCACACCATAATCTCACCTCCACCAAATGATTTGGACCAGTGCACAAAGCAAGGTCCATAAAGACATGGATGTTTGGGGTGAAGGAACTGGACAGACCTGCACAGAGTCCTGACCTCATAGTTACATAGTAGGTGAGGTTGAAAAAAAGGATACAAGTCCATCAAGTCCAACCTATGTGTGTGCTTATATGTCAGTATTACATTGTATATCCCTGTATGTTGTGGTCATTCAGGTGATTATCTAATAGTTTCTTGAAACTATCGATGAGACCACCGCCTGTGGAAGGGAATTCCACATCCTTGCTGCTCTTACAGTAAAGAACCCTCTACGTAGTTTAAGGTTAAACCTCTTTTCTTTTAATTTTAATGAGTGGCCACGAGTCTTATTAAACTCTCTTTTGCAAAAAAGTTTTCTCCCTATTGTGGGGTCACCCAGGGTCGTCTTTAAAGCAGGGCAAAAGGGGCAGCTGCCCTGGGCCCTGTCATTGTTGTGGGGCCCAAAGCAGCTGCTTCATACTTGCCAACTATACCAGTTTAAATTCCCTTGTCCCTTGACGTTTTAGTCCTGTGCTGTGTCCTGATATCTCAGTGTGAAGTGCTGCTACTAATGTTGCCCATCTCTATTGTTGTGTACAGGTGACTCACCTGCAGACCCTGTGTTTACATGTAAATAACCGTCATTCATATGGAAATAGCAGTGACATGCATATGTAAATAGCTGATGCCAGCGGCATTGATATGTAAATAAAGGTGGCATTCATATGCATATCCTGCACCCCTGCAGTGAGGAGAAGATGTGCTGTAACCTATAGTAACCAGTGAGCTGTACAGTAATCTCTAGCAGCCAATCGACAAGCAGAAATCATGTGCTGTAACCTCTAGCAACTAATCAGTGAGCCTTAATGTGTGCTGTAACCTCTAGCAACCAGTCAGTAAGCAGTAATGATAAGCTGTAACCTCTGGCAACCAATCGCTGCCTGATCTGATACAGTAAACTGATTTAAGTCTAGCTGCTATTTATTGTATGTCTCAGAGAAGGTGGAGAGCGAACTTGCATGGGGGGAGGGGGGCCCTAAGAACATTTTTGCCCAGGGTCCAATCAATATTAAAGACGGCCCTGGGGTCACCAGTCCGGTATTTATATATTGTGGGGTCACCAGTCCGGTATTTATATAATGAAATCATATCCCCTCTCAGGCGTCTCTTCTCCAGAGAGAATAAGTTCAGAGCTCACAACCTTTCCTCATAACTAATATCCTCCAGACCCTTTATTAGCTTTGTTGCCCTTCTTTGTAGTCGCTCCATTTCCAGTACATCCTTCCTGAGGACCGGTGCCCAGAACTGGACAGTATACTCCAGGTGCGGCCAGACCAGAGTCTTGTAGAGTGGGAGAATTATCGTTTTATCTCTGGAGTTGATCCCCCTTTTTTAATGCAAACCAATAGAACACCTTCGGGATAAATTTGGAGCAGAAACTGCTAGCCAGGGCTTCTCGTCCAACATCAGTGCCTGACCTTCCTTCTGGAAGAATGGTCAAACATTCCCATAGACACACTCCCAAACCTTGTGGACGGCCTTCCCAGAAGAGAGTTGAAGCTGTTATAGCTGGAAAAAGGACGGGCCAACTCAATATTGAACCCTACGGACTAAGCCCTTGTACACACGGTCGGAGAATCCGTCGGAATGTGTCCTATCGGACCGTGTCGTCGGATAATCCGACTGTGTGTGGTATGCATCGGACCGATTCCGTCAGAATATCCATCGGACCAAATTTTCCAACATGTTGGAAATATTTCCCGACCAACTGGGCTGATCGGACATAATCCGATCATGTGTAGAGAATTTTGATCGGACAAAGTGCCACGCATGCTCAGATCAAATTCCTACACCAAAGCTATTGGCTACTAGCCTGAACGTAGTCCCATCGTAAAGAAATAACGTCATCACGTTCTGAAAGATCTGATTTTTTTTCTCCAACTTTGTCCGACCGTGTGTATGCAAAAGTTTCGGACAAGATCCGACGGGCAAAATCTGACGGATTTGGTTGTGGAAATCTCCGACCGTGTGTACAGGGGCTAAGACTGGGAGGCCATTAAAGGTCATGTGCATGTAAAGGCAGGCGTCCCAATACTTTTGACAGTATAGTGTGTGTGTGTGTGTGTGTGTGTGTGTGTGTGTGTGTGTGTGTGTGTGTGTGTGTGTGTGTGTGTGTGTAATACAGGATTTATATAGAGCCAACAGTTTGTGCAGTGCTTTACAAAATGAAGGCAGACAATACAGTCACAATACAATTCAATACAGGAGGAATGAGAGGGACCTGCTCGTTAGAGCTTACAATCTAAGGAGGGTGAAGTGATACAAAAGGTAATAACTGTTTACTGTAGGGATGGGGGGCGCCTTTCTTTTGTTACAAGGCTGACCGGAGTAGTGATAGCGGCAGTGATTATTTTACAAGCCGGTGATTGCTGGGCGTAGGATTCTTGCACATCATGAATAGGGTGGGGGGTGCGGTTTGGCATCTCGGATAGCAGTGCAAACTGCGAATTCAGATCGCATTGGGACTGAACACCCCATGCAATCTGATTCTAGTGCAGACCAAAAAAAAAAAAAGGTGTCCTGCACCATTTTGGTGCGAATGTGATGCGATTTCGGCTGTATAAACTGCATGGCTGAATCCACATCGCATGTGCGGTACAAATCGCATGCGATGTCTGGCATCACATAAGCGTGAACCCAGCCTGAAGGTCGGTGATCTACTTCTCCATAAATAGGAAAGATCGCCGTGTTTATGCGGTTTCCTCCTACAACCCGGGAACATGTGGGCAGGTCACCTGACTTCCTCCCCAGATGGGACAGTCTGGAGGAGGTTCATAGGAGGAACTATAGCTATGGAATCTAAAAAATGCTATATATATATATGTGTGTGTAATTATCTATCACAGTATGAGATTTAATAAGGCCCCGTTCACACTTGTGCGACCTGAAAGTTGCGCTAATTTTGCAGCAAATTTTTTTTCGTGACTTTGATGCGACTTTAAGCAATGCCCGTGTAAAATTTGAGGTCTGTGGTCCTCAAGTCCGACCAAAGTAGTGCAGGGGCTACTTTTTTTTGAAGTTGCACGGATATGAATGGTACTCATTGGAAATCATGGGGTACGAGTCCAACTTGTCATGCGACTTTGCTGTCCCAAGTCTCAGGACAAGTCGCACAAGTGTGAAAAGGGGCCTAAATCTGGAGCCCACAGCATCTGGTGCAGCCGTGCGTGGTAGCCAATCGGCTTCCAGGTTTTATTGTCAAACCTTAATTGAACAAGCTATAGTTAGAAGCCGATTGGTGCAGCTTTGCATGGTAGCCAATCGGCTTCTAACTATAGCTTGTTCAATTAAGCTTTGACAATAAAACCTGGAAGCTGATTGGTTACTATGCACAGCTGCACCGGATTCTGAGTGTACCAGTTTTAGTAAATCAGCCCCAATGTATGTGTGTGTATATACAAGGCCGCTGATGAGGCAGTACAACCAGCCCTCCTGTACTGGGCCCGGACCCCATCAGTTCAAAAGGGGGGACTCTGCTGAGTAGGAGGTCCGGCTGTTCTTATTGCAGACACTGATCTTATTCCTCCCCCCTGCAGCGCTGCCAGCTTCTCCCTCTGGCTGCACTGCAGGGGGGATTGGTTCTAGCACATGCACACTTTCCATCTGCTGTCCGGGGCCCCAGTGTGTGTCTCTGTGTCCCCCCCCCCCCCCCCCGTGCTCCCGGCTTCCCTCCTCTCCCACCAGTAGCTGCTGTGGGTACACAGTGGGATGTTTCAGTATGGTGAGCGGGGGGGGGGGGGGGGGGGTAGGGGTCGGTAAATATATAATTTATTGGCCCCTTCCTTTCCTGAATGAACACAGTGACTGATCGGTACCGATCACTCCGGTGTCCATTCATCACTGAAGCATAAGAAACTGTGTTTACTATGTGTCAGTTTATAAATGAGCAGGAAGCCTCAGAGGCTATATATTGTACCTCCTGAGGCTTCCTGCTCATTTATAAACTGATGCATAGTGAATAGTTTCCTATGCTTCAGTGATGAATGGACACAGGAGTGAAAATATATATACATACATATATATATATATATATATATATATATATATATATATATATATATATATATATATATATATATATATATATATATATATATATATATATATAATTATTTTTAGTGCTAAAAAAAGGAAGGAAGTGAATAACTGTCATGCAACCACACATCCTTCTTTTCTCGGATTTAACCCATCATCGCTCGATTGTCGCTGGAACGTGAAGGAATGGAGTGGTTGGGCTGTGTATGGCCAACCCAAGACAGAAGCCTAGAGAAAATGTCGGCTTGGGATCTCGGTCTGCCATCTGAGTCCACTGACCGGTCTGTCCAGCCAGCAGTGCTCACCTGTAGGTGGCGTATTAAAGGTGGGAGGGCCTGCTGAGACTTGTAGTCCTACAGGCAGAGGCGTAGGCTCCCTGTACTGCGCACCACGAATGACAGAAATGAAGAGCCACAGGAGCAGCTGGAGGGAACATCTGTGATGTATTTAGATACACAGGAGATCAGATTGTGCTCCCTGGGGGCCCCCCCTGGGCTCCGGGTCCCCGGGGGATTCATTTAATGTGATAGAACAACCTGAATATTATCGGCTCCTCGGTAATGTGTGCACTTGCGGCGCTCCCTTGTTTATTCTGTGCTTCCTGTACACTAAGTGCCTTCATAGACCAGATTACGTAACGAAAGTCACCGCAGCGCCAATCGAACTGTACAGAGAAGAGCGATTTCCAGGGGCAGGGGGGGGGCACAAGGCCCAGCATGCTTCACCTGGGAGGGGGCAGCTCAGCAGGGCTGTAGGTTATTATTATTATTATTATTATTATTATTATTTATTATTTATTTAAACAAAATAGAATAACAAAATATAAAAATAATATTAACAACAAATTTTCTTCTTCTTTTTTTTTTTTCAAATATAAACTTTTATTAATCTCCAAACATGGGGCGGAAACCCCGCAGGACAAACTTAGGTGCAGATATTACCAAGTTCACATCAAATATAACAGTAATACTATATACATATCAATTTTATTATTCATATTTAAATTAATGTATTATATTGTGTTTTTTGTATTTTATTAATATTATGTTTAACAATTATTATTTAAACAATAATACTAATAAAATACAATAAACATAATTAAAGATATATATAGTACAATCATTTATAAAAAAATATTAATATTTATTATTAAATAACAATATGATATTTTATTTATAAATTATTATCGTTTTATATATTTTTAATTGTTGTATTTTATTAATAGTATTGTTTAATAATAATTACTACTTAAACATGACAATATTAATAAAATACTATAAACATAATACAATATAATACTTATGAATAATAAAATGTAATCATGTTATTAATAATATTATTATTATTATTATTATTATTATTAATAATAAAAAAAATTATATATATTTTGTTATTCTACTATTTTGTTTAATAATATTTATATTTTTATCTTTTATTTTGTTTTGTATTTTATTATTATTCTGCTATTTCATTTGTTATAATAATAATTCTGTGTATACATGGGTCCATTATGAATTTATTTTTCCGTTATGTAGCACTGTCCTATTCTGTAGCGCTGTACAAAGTGAGGGATATAGAGGGTCTACAAAGTCACCTTCTCCTACTGTGTATATAAAAACCTGAAACACTATTAATGGGAACCCAGAACAGAAGAGCTTGCCATCTAAAACAGTAAGGTTGGCTCCAAATATTACAATCTGATTGTACAATCTCTGTCCAGAATTCTAAACAGAATTGTACAACTATGAAGTGGGAGGGTCCGCCTGAACAATGCGTTGAGTTAAATATCCAATAAGGTGAGAGTTCTCTTCGTACATCAGAGTTCCCAGTGTTCCCCCTTTAAATCAGGGTTCCCAGAGCATCCCTTACATCAGAGTCTGCAGAGTGCAGCTGCTGACTTTTTAATAATCAGACATTTAACCTGTCTCGCGGTCCAGCGAAACGGGCGCACAAAGCCCCGCTCCTCTCCCCTTCCTTTCCGTGGTGCCGGCATTCTAACCGTGGGCGCTCGGCTGTGGCTTCACAGCCTGCCACGCACTGCGCATGTGCAAGCCGCACTGTGACTGGCTGGGCAATCTTCTGGGACCTGTGACGTGTCCCAGAAGACTGCAGGGAGGGAGGGGGGAGAGGTGGTCTTCCTTCCGGCGCTGCAGAGCCAGGGGTGGAAGTGGGAGATGCGTGCCTCTAAAAACAGGGTACCCCCCCCCCCCAAAAAAAAATGACATGCCAATTGTGGCATGTCAGGGGGTCACCAACATTTTAAAGCGTAAGTTCCATTTTTGAATGGAACTCCGCTTTAACTCCACCCGATGTGTCCCGGGTACAGAGAGGGTACATAAGGTGGGCGTGCCCATGTGTCCCTGGGTACAGCAGGCGGGCGTGCCCATCTGTCCCCAGGTACAGCAGGCGGGCGTGCCCATGTGTCCCCGGGTACAGCAGGCGGGCGTGCCCATGTGTCCCCGGGTACAGCAGGCGGGCGTGCCCATGTGTCCCCGGGTACAGCAGGCGGGCGTGCCCATGTGTCCCCGGGTACAGCAGGCGGGCGTGCCCATGTGTCCCCGGGTACAGCAGGCGGGCGTGCCCATGTGTCCCCGGGTACAGCAGGCGGGCGTGCCCATGTGTCCCCGGGTACAGCAGGCGGGCGTGCCCATGTGTCCCCGGGTACAGCAGGCGGGCGTGCCCATGTGTCCCCGGGTACAGCAGGCGGGGGTGCCCATGTGTCTCCGGGTACAGCAGGCGGGGTACCCATGTGTCCCCGGGTACAGCAGGCGGGGTACCCATGTGTCCCCGGGTACAGAAGGCAGAAAATAAACAGTTTCTGATGGAACAGATGAGGGGAAGTGAAAGTTCAGGCCGTTCACTCTCACTGACGGGAAGTGTGACCTTTTTATGTCCTCCACTGAGGAGTGTTGGAAATACAGCAAAGTCATCCCGTGTTCCTGCTCGGCCATGGAGCTGACAATCCAAGCTTTTCCTGAGACACCAAAGGCAAAAAATACACTGAGGGCAGTTTTAACCCTTTATTTACTCCCCCCCCCCCCCCCACAAAAAAATAAATATATATAAATATAAACCTTTTCAAATTGTTACAAAGGGAATAAATACAATTTCTGTAACTGCTGGCCCTTTGTACAGTATATGAGCCGTCTCTGGGCCCTGCCCCCTGATGTACATGGGCCCCTTAGCCTGGCCCTTCGGGGGGGGGGGGGGGGGACACTTACAATGCGGTCATTGATCTTTTTAGGTAAACTGCATGAAGGACAAAGGTGAATCCACAACACCGACTGGCGGCATTGCTCAGCATTTCCTAATTCTCAAGTTTTGTTATATTATTGTTGTTCAAAATATAAATCACGTTAAAACTGAGCAAATAAAAATGTAATTAAAAAACAATCCTCAAAGGATATGTAGCGCCGGTACTCCTGATAAGTACGCACTGTGTCTGTAAATTTTTGTTTTTGCCCAAAACTATAATTACGTTTTGGGGTTAATTGTGTGAAATTATTATGCTTTTTTGGCATCAGTTTGGCTGGGCTGTATTGAGGTTCTGGCTGGTCATAGGTGGGGGTTGTACACCTGTGGGAGGCATTAGAGCGCAGTCCGACGAAACCAGTCTCTGAGCCAATCAGTAGGTGCGTTTGTCTCGCTGCGTAATCCGGGAGAGGGTACTTAAGGTGCCAAAGTCATGTGGTTCGGGGTTCCGGTGTCCTATCATTTAGAGTCCCCCTTCGGATAGTGTCCACTGTGTACTGCGCATGCGCAGTACACGGCACACACAGATTCCGAAAATACCCGAAGATGAACGGCGCCTGAGCCGTGAGTCCAGGTTCTAGCCCCACCATCCAAGTGGACATAGAGTTGGAATAAAAAGAGCCGAGCGCAGCGAGGCCGAGCCCGAAGGTCCGCTTGGATGGTGGGGCTACCACCTCGACTCGCGCCGCAGGCGCCGTTCATCTTCTGAGATTTTCCGAAGCTTCTTCTGCTCCGTACTGCGCTTGCGCAGTACGGGGCGGACAGTATCCGATGCCAGGACACTATATGCCAGAACACCGGACCAGAAGTTGTTGCTGACTCCGTGGTCCTGGTCCTCCTGACTAGGGATGAGCCGAACACCCCCCGGTTCGGTTCGCACCAGAACTTGCGAACGACCCCCGCGTTCGGTACGAACGTTAGAACCCCATTGAAGTCTATGGGACTCGAACGTTCGAATTGGAAAGTGCTAATTTTAACGGCTAATATGCAAGATAGTGTGCTAAAAAGGGTTTGGCGACCTGCCTCCTGCCTCAGGGGACATGGGTCACTGCAAAAAAAAGTTTTAAAAACTACCGTTTTGGCAGGAGCACTGATTTTAATGACGATTAAAGTGAAAAAAAAAAAGTGAAATATTCCTTTTAAATATGGTGCCTGGGGGGTGTCTGTAGTATGCCTGTGAAGTGCCACGTGTTTCCCGTGTTTAGAACAGTCCCTGCACAAAATGACATTAAACGGAAATAACACCATTTAAAACTGCTTGCGGTTTTAATGTTATATCTGGTTCCTGCAATATGGTTGAAAATCATTGAGAAACATGGCATGGGTAGCCCTCCCTGCCCATTACCAGCCTATTTGGGTCTTGTACACATATTAAGGGGAACCCCGTACCCATATTAAAAAAAGGAAATGCGTGTGGCCCCCAGGCCCTATATACTCAGAACAGCAGTATACAGGCGGTGCAAACAAGACAGGGACTGTGTAGGTTTGTTGTGTTAAGTTGAATCTGTTTGTCATTTTCAACCGGTACATTTTTAAAGTGTAGCTCCAGTCAAAAAAACTATCTTTAAGCTTTTTGGAAAACATAGGGAAGGGTTATCACCCCTGTATAATTTGTTTTGTCGTCCATCTTTTTTCATCTCACTTGCTGCTGTCTCCTTGCGTTTGCAAGTAGGAGATGTTTGTAAGTTGGATGTTTGAAAGTAGGGGCCTGCCCTATATTATAGCGGTATGTACTGGGTACAGAGCACGCAGACAGCACGCACTATCTCCTAACACTACTGACTGCAAGCTCTATTATTAACCACTTGTTAGCCCAATGTTTGCATAAAGTGAAAGATGAAGTTATGCTGAGTAAATAGATATCAAACATGTCACTCTTCAAAATTGCACATGCCCGTGGAATGGCGCCAAACGTCGCTACTTAAAAAATCCCCATAGGCGACGCTTTAAATATTTTTTTACTGGTTACATGTTTTGAGTTGCAGAGGAGGTCTAGGACTAGAATTATTGCTCTCGCTCTAACATTCTCGGCGATACCTCACATGTGTGGCACATGCGAGCACATGGGGACATGGGCGCTTTAATTTTTATTTTATTTTTTTATTGTTCATTTTACTTTATTTTAGTTTGACATTTTTTTTCCCAAAAATATATTTTTGATCACTTTTATTCCTATTACAAGAAATGTAAACATCCCTTGTAATAGGAATATGGGATGACAGGTCCTCTTTACAGTGAAATCTGGGGGGTCAATATGACCCCACATCTCACCTCTAGGCTGGGAAGCCTGAAATAAAAAATTAAAAAAAAGATTCTGGCTTTGATCGTACTGGCGAGTTGGTAGAAGCACCAGAGGGCGGTGAGGGGTGGGGGGCGTCTATGGCTGGGTACTTCAGGGTATCACCGAGTATGGCTGGGTATCTCTGAGTATGGCTGGGTATGGCAATTTATGGCAGGGTATTACAGAGTATTGGCGGGGTATTGGCGGGGTACTACAGAGTAATAGCAGGGTACTGCAGAGTATTGGGGGTACTGCAGAGTAATGACGGGTACTGCAGAGTAGTGGGGGGTACTGCAGAGTAATGGGGGTTACTGCAGAGTAATGGGGGGTACTGCAGAGTAATGGCGGGGTACTGCAGAGTAATGGCAGGGTACTGCAGAGTAATGGGGGGTACTGCAGAGTAATGGGGGTTACTGCAGAGTAATGGGGGTTACTGCAGAGTAATGGCAGGGTACTGCAGAGTAATGGCAGGGTACTGCAGAGTAATGGCAGGGTACTGCAGAGTAATGGCAGGGTACTGCACTGCAGAGTAATGGCAGGGTACTGCACTGCAGAGTAATGGCAGGGTACTGCACTGCAGAGTAATGGCGGGGTACTGCACTGCAGAGTAATGGCGGGGTACTGCACTGCAGAGTAATGGCGGGGTACTGCACTGCAGAGTAATGGCGGGGTACTGCACTGCAGAGTAATGGCAGGGTACTGCACTGCAGAGTAATGGCAGGGTACTGCACTGCAGAGTAATGGCGGGGTACTGCAGAGTAATGGCGGGGTACTGCAGAGTAATGGCGGGGTACTGCAGAGTAATGGCGGGGTACTGCAGAGTAATGGCGGGGTACTGCAGAGTAATGGCGGGGTACTGCAGAGTAATGGCGGGGTACTGCAGAGTAATGGCGGGGTACTGCAGAGTAATGGCGGGGTACTGCAGAGTATGCACTGGTATTGCAGAGTATTGGCAGGGAATTGAGGGGTTAAATTCGGTGAGCAGCGATGTGGGCACTGCAGATGCAGCCCACATCGCTGCTGACACCGATCTCTTTCCCCTCCGCTGTACCGATCGGTACAGAAAGGGGAGGGAGGAACAGGCGTCATAACATGACGCCGGTTTGTTTCCAAGTGATCACTCCGTCATTTGACGGAGCAATCACGTGGTAAACGGCCGCTATGAGCGGCCGTTTACCGTGATGCGCCGGGTCCATAGGATGGTCACGGATGCTCTCGAGTGCGCACACCTCGGGGCACGCGAGAGCAGAATTCTGGGAGGCCGTTAATTAACGGCCTCTCTGAGTTAAACAACCGCCCTGAAGCCGTTAATCGGCAATGGGCAGTTGTTAAGTGGTTAAAGCTAGATCACTAGCTATATAGGTGAGGTGAATATAGTGGTGTATACTGCAGTCAGGGCACAGACAACAACCACTACACAGCAGCAAGATAGGAAATCAGCCAAAAACGATTGGTGTGTACTGTGTTGAAGGTACACAGAACACCCACTGCTTCAGATGCAAAGTAACACACTACAGGAGGCCGCCTTAAAGGCGGCCTTTTATAGTGTGGGGCGTGCACTACACAGTCTGAGCTATGATTGGCCACAGGCAGGATGCCTGTGGCCAATCATGGCTCTCCTCGCTGCCGGCGCTGCGATTGGCCAAGCATGCGGGGTCACAGTGCATGCTTGGCCAATCATCGGACAGCAATGCACTGCGCCAACGCAGTGCATTGTGGTCCGCGCGCGCGTCACTCGAATTTTGACGCGAACGGCCAAAACGTTCGGAATTCGCCGAACGCACGAACAGCCAATGTTCGAGTCGAACGTACGTTCGACTCGAACACGAAGCTCATCCCTACTCCTGACCAGCCCCCCGGGGGCCCTCATGGCCTGGGGTGCAGATCCATCCGTTTCCAAGCCTCAGAACTGGCTAGTTCGAGGCGCAGTAACTGGAAGGAGGATTCTAAGGTGTTCCGGTGCCGTCTCGGGTTTGGAGAGGTCCAGCAACTCTACATGCGACCAGGGGAGGACTCTTCAGTAGGAGAGCCATGCACAAGGCTGGCTGCTCAGTAAGAGCCTGGAAGCTGAGCTGCCGTGGACATTGATTGAATCCACAATTCTTACGGTATCGCCGGACCGGCTGCAAGATTCTGGTCCAGTAAGAAAAGTTCCTACTTCTACCCTTCCGGTTTCAACTAAGTTTCCAACCAAGTCTGTGTGAGAGACTTTGCAAAGCTAGAATTACCTGTTGGCTGCTAGATCCAAAGTCAAGGATTTATCCAACAGTTAAAGGGGTTGTAAAGGTAAATGTTTTTTCACCTTAATGCATTCTATGCATTAAAGCGGGAGTCCGCCGTTTTTTCTTTTTTTTTAAAGCCAGCAGCTACAAATACTGCAGCTGCTGACTTTTAAAATAATGACACTTACCCGCCCAGAGCGCCCGCGATGTCGGCACCCGAAGCCGATCTCTCGATCGTCTCTCGGGTGCTGCCGCCGCCATCTTGGCTATGGGAATCAGGAAGTGGAGCCTTTCGGCTTCATTTCCCGGTCCCCTACTGCGCATGCGCGAGTCGCGCTGCGCAATGAGGATGGTCCCCGCTCTCTCTGGGATCCGTGTGTTTCCCAGCAGGCAGCGGGGGACCTTCGGAAAGGGGCGTAGATTCTGCGGAAAGGGGTGTACCTTCTGCAGATATCTATGCCAGAAGTGGGTGCAGATACCTGTACTGTACAGGTACCTGCACCCCCTCCCCTCTGAAAGGTGCCAATTGTGGCGCCGGAGGGGGGGGAGGGTTCCAATGTGCGGAAGCTCCACTTTAGGGTGGACCTCCACTTTTAAGGTGAAAAAACATCTCACAGTGCCGGCGCCCCCAGTCCCCCCCCGTTTTACTTACCTCACCCCTCGAAAGTCCCGCAATCGCCCCTGCTGTCCTCTTCGCCGCTCAGCCTGTCCGCTGATTGACTGTAGTGGATGGATTGAAGGCAGCACAGCCATTGGCTCGCGCGGCTGTCAATCACATCCAATGAAGCGGCGTGCCGGGGGGCGGGGCCATGTGATTCAGCGACCGGCTATAGCCGCCGGCTTTATCACGGGAGCACGCCCGCAGGTGCTTCTCACCATGAACGTGAGAAGTACCTGCGGGAGGAAGCAGAGACAGCCGCCGAGGGACCCCAGAAGACCAGGTTCGGGGCCACTCTGTGCAAAACGAGCTGCACAGTGGAGGTAAGTATAACATGTTTATTATCTTTAAAAAAAAATTTTTTTTACTTTACAATCCCTTTAAAGAGTCCAGTTGCGAGCGGCTGTTCCCTGGATTGTGTACATAGAGAGACTTTTATTGAAGTCAGCAGTTCCGAGCTAAACTCTACCCTGATGCCCTCTATTCCCAACTTAGAGACTGAGTTTGTTCAACTGTTTTATGCAAAATAAAAATCCTAACAAGGAATCCAAGTGTCGGTTTCTATCACTAGTGGTATCACTAGTAGGAAAAATGCCGCGGCATTGGTGTCTGTGGGGGGAAAAAAAATGCCCGTGTGTTGGTATCAATTGGAGGAAAAAAAATACCGTTGCATCGGTGTGGTCAGTCCAAGCAGGACTGCTATGCCATCTTTAGGGGAGGCTCTGTGGGGTGCATTGAACTAAGGGGCCCTGAGTGGCTCTAGGGGCACTGAATGGCTCATAGGGATGTAGGGTGTCTAGAGAGAGACGCTGACCTCACTCCTATACGTCAGCAGGCAGCCAGAGAATGAAGGCCAGCGCCTGGAGAAACCCTGACATCTCCGGGAAAAAGCCGCCAAGTTCTCAGGTGTGCCGTACATAGCCTGTGCAGAGATCAGAATGGTGGGAAGGTCCCAGCAGGCTCCACCCACTACAGACTGCCTGTAGAAAACAGGAGAGGGGCGGAGTCAAGACCGGTCCCCCCCCCCCCCCCCCCCGGCAAAAGGAGTGAGAAAGTCTGCAAGTTCCCAGGCAAGCCCACTGGACGGTGTCCCCTCTACTGTGTCTATTCTGGTGTCGCTTCTCAAATTTTCTGTTTTCTGTCTTGGTGACAAATATAGAGGGTGAGACGCCGACATCAATAAAAACCCTGATGGGCGCTCAACCTGCGGCCCCCCAGCTGTTGTGGAACTACAAGTCCCATCATGCTTCTGCCCTTGGGGGTCATGCTTGCAACTGTCAGCCTTGTTGAGCCTCATGGGACTTGTAGTTCTGCAACAGCTCGATGGCCACAGCCACAGTAGGACACAGGTGTCAAACTGGCGGCCCTCCACCTGTTGCGGAACTAAAGTCCCATGAGGCATTGCAAGGCTTACCGTTACAAGCATAACTCCCAAAGGCAGAAGCATGATGCGGCCCATCAGCTGTTGGCGGCCCTCCACCTGTTGGCCCCCCACATGTTGGCGGCCCTCCACCTGTTGCGGAACTAAAGTCCCATGAGGCATTGCAAGGCTGACCGTTACAAGCATGACTCCCAAAGGCAGAGGCATGATGCGGCCCTTCAGCTGTTGGCGGCCCTTCAGCTGTTGGCGGCCCTTCAGCTGTTGGCGGCCCTTCAGCTGTTGGCGGCCCTTCAGCTGTTGGCGGCCCTCCACCTGTTGGCGGCCCTCCACCTGTTGGCGGCCCTCCACCTGTTGGCGGCCCTCCACCTGTTGCGGAACTAAAGTCCCATGAGGCATTGCAAGGCTTACCGTTACAAGCATAACTCCCAAAGGCAGAGGCATGATGCGGCCCATCAGCTGTTGGCGGCCCTCCACCTGTTGGCCCCCCACATGTTGGCGGCCCTCCACCTGTTGCGGAACTAAAGTCCCATGAGGCATTGCAAGGCTGACCGTTACAAGCATGACTCCCAAAGGCAGAGGCATGATGCGGCCCTTCAGCTGTTGGCGGCCCTTCAGCTGTTGGCGGCCCTTCAGCTGTTGGCGGCCCTTCAGCTGTTGGCGGCCCTTCAGCTGTTGGCGGCCCTTCAGCTGTTGGCGGCCCTTCAGCTGTTGGCGGCCCTTTAGCTGTTGGCGGCCCTCCACCTGTTGGCGGCCCTCCACCTGTTGCGGAACTAAAGTCCCATGAGGCATTGCAAGGCTTACCGTTACAAGCATGACTCCCAAAGGCAGAGGCATGATGCGGCCCTTCAGCTGTTGGCGGCCCTCCACCTGTTGGCGGCCCTCCACCTGTTGGCGGCCCTCCACCTGTTGCGGAACTAAAGTCCCATGAGGCATTGCAAGGCTTACCGTTACAAGCATATCTCCCAAAGGCAGAGGCATGATGCGGCCCATCAGCTGTTGGCGGCCCTCCACCTGTTGGCCCCCACATGTTGGCGGCCCTCCACCTGTTGCGGAACTAAAGTCCCATGCGGCATTGCAAGGCTGACCGTTACAAGCATAACTCCCAAAGGCAGAGTCATGATGGGACTTGTAGTTTCCCCGCAACGGCTTGAGGGCCGCAGGTTGAGCGCTGCTCTTCCTTCCATACTCCACCCAAGACTAAAAGTAAAATTTTAATCCACGTTGCGCATTGTTCTAAAAAAAATAATAAAGGACATATGCCACACCATTGACAATTCTTCAATACGACAAATAGCTCGGAATAGGCTACAATGAGCGGTGGCCGTCTTCGTCGCTAGGCCTACAGGAATCGGGTCTCGGCATTCGCCACAATGAGGGTTAGAAAGCCACGGAGTGCAAAAGTGTGCCGGAAGTGGTCTCTATATGGTGGCTGTACATGTTGTTGTATGTTTTGCTTGCGTCATGTTCCATTTGTCAACAACACTAAGGAAACTGCGGTGTTTATGAGCCCTGTCTGTGGCGGGGTGATGTCAGGGTGGCATGCCGAGACAGATCACCGTCTGCAGCCCCGAGGCTGGAGATTTCCAAGGGTGATGGACAGTCTGAGGTGTGGCCCCTTCACCTTTCTAGCCGTGTAATTGGTACAAGTGCTATTACCACATTATGGTTATTTTGTTATTATTCATGTATTACATAGTAATAATAAAATAACAATGATACATAAATACCAACTATTGTTATTAATACGTGTTATTTTGATTAATAACGATACACAAGTCATTTTTGTGCAGCAATTCCATCCCCTTCTTCTATATGATGGCCCTTGGAAAGGCCTGCTTCCATGTGTTCTTATGACCAACGTGCTCCTCACCCCTGGAACTTTGTGTAATATCTCTTATCTCCTAAAAAAAAAAACAAAAAAAAAAAACAAAAAAAAAAAAAAAAAAAAAAAAAAAAATATATATATATATATATATATATATATATATATATATATATATTTATTTTATAAAATAAACAGCTGAAACCCCCCCCCCCCCACCCACCCTTGTGCTGCTGCCAGGAATAAAGTCAGGGCGAAGCTGGGAAGCAGAGAGTGCAGGGTCTGGAGGAGGACCAGAGGAGGGCTGAAGACAGCTGCCGGAGTCTGCTGAATGCTGAGAACAGGGAAAGCGGAGACGTGGGGGGGGGGGGGGGGGGAGGAGGGCGGAAAGGTGCAGGATCTGTAGGAAGTTCTGTCCTCCTCTCTGCTGCTTACTGCTGAGACAAGGTGGGGGCACAGATGATTCTCTCCATGGCCGCACAGAGACAGAGAAGAGCAGGATCTGGTGGAGGAGTTCTGTCCTCCTTTCTGCTGAGACAAAGTTCGGGTGGATATGAGGGGGATGCCACAACTTCAGGAGAGGTGCGGGGACCACATGAAATGACCTGGGGGGCCGGATTTAGTTTGCGGCCTTGTGTTTGACACATGTGGTATACCCAGATGTGTTTTTGTTTTTTAATGAGAGGGGAAAGCAGAATGTACGTTCAGTGAGCTTGTGTTCAGTTGATCGTCTTACTACTTCTCTATAAAGTTGAGGAATCTTTACAAGGACCTCGAAAGCAGTCTGTTGGTGCAAATGGTGAGCGCCTGGAGGCCGGGTCTATAAAGTAGAGCTCCGTGTTTAATAAATGTGTGTTTACATTTATGACGCTTTCTGTTGGACATTGTTGGTTTATGTCATGTAGACTCTACATGGCGCCTTCAATTATGGGACCCTAAAGGCTCTCCTGTCTCCTCTGGGCCTCCTATGTGATATGTCACATTTTGTATGTTATGGCGCCCCTGTATGGTGTGGCGTGTTTTGACATCGGGTGTTTTGTGTGCTGCATCTTTATGACTCCCATTCGTTGATTTACCTGCAGTGAACCCCAGTGATTCCACAAATGGGCGGAGTCAGGCTGTGCGGATGGCGGCTCTCTGCCCAGCCCCACTCCACTCAAAGAGAAGCCACCAGGGAGAAATCCTTACTGAGGAGGAGTGCGGGGGTGTTGCAAGATGGCGGCGACGGAACGTCACTTCCGGTACAAAATCTGACAGGTCGCCTAATCTGCCGAAACTCCTGATTTCATTACAGCCACCCGCTAGGGGCCAATTCTTTGGTTCTACTTTTTGCTTTTCACTTTTTTATTTTTTTCAGATTTATAAAAGATCAAACAAATAAAATAATTACAATATCAAAGTAGGAGAAATGGTGAAAAGCCGACATAAGGAGACAAAAGCTGAAGGAGAAGGGGTGAAAAATACAGAAAATAATGTAAAGGCGGATGTAAGGGGACTTTGATGTAACAGGGGGACTTGATGGGGACCATGATATAAAGGGGGGTTCTTATGTAAGGGGGACTCTTATGGTAACCCTGATATAAAGGGGGGGTTTTTGTGTAAGGGGGACTCTGGGGACCCTTATATAGAGGGGGATTCTGATGTAAGGGGGACTCTTATGGTAACCCTGATATAAAGGGGGATTTTTTGTGTAAGGGGAACTCTTGATGGGGACCCTGATGTAAGAGGGGGACTTGATGGGACCCTGATATAAAGGGGGGTTCTTATGTAAGGGAACTCTGATGAGGACCCCTTTATATAGAGGGGGATTCTTATGTAAGGAGGACTCTGATGGGGACCCTGATGTAAGAGGGGGACTCAATGGAGACCCTGATATAAAGGGGGTTCTTATGTAAGGGGGACTTTGGTGGGGACCCTGATATAAAGGGGAGGTTCTTATGTAAGGAGGACTCTGATGGGGACCCTGATATAGAGGGGTTCTTGTGTAAGGGGGATTCTGATGGGGACCCTGATATAAAGGAGGAATTAGATTGGGACCCTAATATAAAAGGGGAATCCGACTGAGACTCAGATGGTGCCCCACCCCCCCCCCCCCCGGATGTAAGGAAGACTCTGATGAGGACACTCATATAAGGGAGACTCTACTGAAGACCCTGATGTAAGAAGAGACTTTTTTTATGCAGCCCTGATGTAAGGGGGGACTCCGACAGGGACCCTGATGTAAAAGAGAACTCTGATGTAAGGGGCAACTTTTTTTTTTGGGGGGGGCTTTAAGATGGAGACTCTGATGTAAGGGGAGACTTTGACAGGGACCCCGGAGTAAAGGGGGGGATTCTGATGAGGACTCTGTTGGGGAACTCAATGTAAGGAAGACTGGTGAGGACTCTGATGTAAGAGGAGGCCTTTTGGAGGAGACCTTGATGTAAGGGGGGTCTCTGGTGTAAGGGGGATCAATCTGATGAGAGCTTTGATGTAAGGAGGGACTCCATTGGGGACTCTGATTTAAGGGGCACTCCGTCAGGGATCCTGATGTTATTGGGGACTCATTCATTTATAAAAGTGATTTTTTTTTTTTTTTTTGGCCCTCCTACTACAAAGTTTGGAGTCCACCCATTTTAAAGAAAGTTATGTTGTTTTCATCACAACCCACAGAAACAGATGTTGCAGAAATACTTGTCTCCGCAATTAGCCCGCGAGGGAGAAACCGGCGTTGTCCGGAGTCACACTGTTATATTATTATAAATCGAGGTCTGTCTTCAACGTGCGCTTTACTGTTTTTCCTTCAATTTTTGTGTCTTTTTTATATGTTTAACACGATTAAAAAATCCAGCAAAACTTGCGGCGATATGCAGGAAAAGCAAAGCAGAAGGAACGACGGGTGGATAGACAAAAACTGGAGAGTGCAAAAATGCAGCTGTGCGCGGGAGCCAATCGGCTTCTAACTTCAGCTTGTTCAGTTAAGCTCTGACAATAAAACCTGGAATCTGATTGGTTACTGTGCAAAGCTGTACCCGATTCTGCACTCTCCAGGTTTAGTAAATCAACCTCTGTGTTTCTAATAAGACCCCCATACACACATGGATCTAGGGTTGCCACCTGTCCAGGATTCACCTGGACAGTTCGGGTTTGGAATCATGCGTCCGGGTTTCAGACTGCCTGAAACCCGGACAAATTATTTAGACTGGACTATGGCTTCCCAGCAGGGTTGCTGGCTGCAGTTTTCTAAGCTGAGAGTGTCTGTTACACTTTTTCACACCGCCAAAAGTCAGCACTAACAGTTCCTCCAGACACACACACAGATGGGAGAGGAGCGAGGGCTCGATCTGCAACTCTTCCCCCCCACCCCTACCCCTCTGTGTCTACCCACACTCCAATCCCCAAGTCCTCTCCATACATCAGAGTTCTCAGTGTTCCCCCTTAAATCAGGGTTCCCAGAGTTCTCCCTTACATCAGAGTTTGGAGAGTCCCCCCTTACAGTGAAAGGGAACTCTGCGAGTTCAGATGTAAAACGGGAACTCTGTGGACTCTGATGTAAAGGGGAACTCTTGTTATTAATTTCTTATGATAAGAAATGTTATTTAATAGCAAAATATATGTATAGTTTATACAATTAAAAAAATTGCTGTTCGCCACTAAAGTGTTCGGGATTGACTTGAAGAAAAGGTGGCAACCCTACGTGGATCTTCTCGTGGATCTACGCGTGGGTCTACTCGTGGATCTCACAGTACAGCCTAACACCCCATACACACTATCAATTTTTCTGCAGATTTTTGTCTTCAGATTTACCAAAACCATGTAGTAGAAGGGTCTGCCTGATTGCATACAGATTGAAACTCCTAAGGTTTGACCTCCTCTTATATGGTTTTGGTAAATCTGAAGCCAAAAACCAGAAGAAAATCTGATGTTGTGTTTGGGGCTTTAAGGTTTGACCTCATATTAGATGGTTTTGGTAAATCTGAAGACAAAAATCTGCATAAAATCTAATAGTGTGTATGGGGGTGTTGAGCTGTACTGTGAGATCCATGAGTAGATCCATGAGTAGGTTTCCTAAGCCCTGTATTAGATAATGAATAGGCCTTCTCAGCCATGAAAGGGTTAATCAGTGAACCTGTGAGCGGGGCAGATATTCCCCCCCCCCCCCAGGCAGGAACAGCCCCTCCCCGGGGCAGAGGAATGTGCATGTTGCTGGATTGTAATCACAGGCCAGGAATGCAGGAAGGGTTGGGCCGCAGGTGACAGCTGGCTCTGTGTAGTGATGTATTCATATTCTAATGACGAGGTGAGATCTGGGGATTTTTTTCCTCCCACCTCCCAATATGAAACTCTCCTTACTAGTCATCCGCCCGGGTGTGCAGATCATGGCGCTGACCTGCAGGCGGGGGGCGGTAAAAGAGGAACAAGGGGGGTAGAAAGCAGGTTGCAATGGGTGACACCGCACAAACTAACATTGAATGCAAGGAGCATTCGTCCAACAAGCTTTAGAAACTGACACGTTGGCAAAAATCAGAGGCGTAACTTAGGGTTGGCACCTTTTCTTCAGGCCAAACCCCAACACTTTTGCGGCACAGGGCAATATTTTGTTTATTTTTTCAGTAAACACTATAGGATTATAAAAGGCCTGGGATATATTTGGGTGCCCCAAGGAGAGTAGTAATGTAGCGCACAGAGCGCACCAGCGGGTGTGGCCAATTTGCTCTTGCTGACATCATCAACCCACCCTTCAGTGATGCCGAACCTAACCTTCGAACAGCTGCCCGCAGCGGCAACAAATTTGTGTATGACTATCTGGGTTACTTGGGGAGCCACAGCCTGGTCTGAATAATGTGTCCGGGTTTCAGGTGGACTGAAACCCGGACACATGATTCAAAACCCGATCTGTCCGGGTGAATCCTGGACAGGTGGCAACCCTCGCGTAACTAGAACCTACAGGGCCCCCGGTGCAAGAAACCAAGAAGAGGCCCCCCCCCCCCCCCCCACGGGCCCTTTACGGCCTTTTATTACGGCCCTGCAACGTGACCTTTTCCATAGCTCCCAACTGTCCTTGATTTCGAGGGACTGTCTCTGATTTGGAGTCCCTTTGTCCCGCTTTCCTCCTCATTTGTCCCTCCCTCATTTTGGTCTGATCCATATAGTTGTGTATATAAAAAAGGAATTCTTTATCTTTCAAAAAGTGTTTCCTGGAGCTAAACCTTTTCATCCAAATTCTAAATTGCTGCATTTGTAAATTTTAAAAGCCACTATAAAGGAATAGTAGTGGTAAAAAAAAAAAAAGCAAACCATGAAATCAGACGGAGATAGAAGTACAATTAAATCACACTTAATGTTTACTAAATAAAAGTAAAAAGAACAAACTTGGTCAAAACATAGCCAAAGTTCAATAACCGGATAGTCAGACAAGCCAGAAGTCAGGGATCAATGTAGTGGAACAGCAAGCAGGATCTGGAGCCAGAAGGGATGTCAGCAAAGCAAGTCTTGAACAGGATCACAGGAGAGCCTCTCAGTTTCTGTGATGTTGACCAAGGGAAAGGCAGAGCCACTCTGGGCTGGACGGCTTAAGCAGGCAGGACTGACGAGCAGGATATCATCAACAGCTGAGTAACTGTGGAGAGATAGGAGCTGGCAATTAGCCGACAGCTGAGCGGCCTGCTCTGAGAAGGAAGGGCTGAGCCCAGCCCTGACACTTGTGGATTTAATTAAAATTTTTTTGGGTTATGTCCCCTTTAAGGGGCGCGGTAGGAGGCGTGTCCTATGCCTACATACGTTTTCTAGTAGGTGTCCCTTATTCCCATCTTAAAATGTTGGGAGGTATGCCTTTTCACAAGTTCTGCAGTGAGCCCCTTTCCTGCTGTCTTGGTGGCGGAACACCAGGGGCCGGTTGCAAGTGCGACCTTTGTGACCCTGGTAGTTCCGCCACTGGCAAAAAATTTTACCGTAAGCAATTTGCGAATGCCAAGACTATGGTTGTGGACTATTTTATTCTGTTATAAAACATATCCAATAAAAAAAAAAAATGTAATCATTGTTTTTCATACATTTTGGCCACACTGTATTCTGTTACTTGTTTTTGATTATAAAAAAAAAAGTGTAATATTGGTTTGTGTGAAAGTTATAGCTCCTACAAACTATGGTGTGTGTGTGCAAAATTATAATATATATATTGTGTGTGTATTATACACACACACGATATAAATCTCTATCTCTCTGGATTTTTTTTTTTTTAATACTCTTAATGGCGGTGATCAGCAACTTATAATGGGGCTATGATATTGCGGCGGACAATCTGGCACTAACTGGTACTGGGGGAAACTGACTGCCACTGACATCTCCAGTGACACTAATACAGTGATCAGTGCTAATACTATACACTGTCACTGTACTAATGACAATGGCTGGGAAGGGGGTTAACATCTAGGGGCGATCAGGGGGTTAAATATGTGCTGATTTTACTACTAGATCTCTGTTTCTCTTCCCTGGAGAAACTGATGGGTCGCTTCCTCTGTACAGAGCTCTGGGTTGAGATTAGACACAGCCGATCACCAGGTCCCTGGCCATGAATCATTGGCTGGGACCTGCTGACAGGCTCCCACTGTGTACAATCCCACTGGGTGCAAGGCGGGCGGGGCTCCCGCATGTGTGCGCCCTAAACCCGATGGTAAGCAGCGACGTATGGGTAGATCGCTTCGCCTACAGCGAGCGCTTGTTAGGCGATCTGAGTCCATTCAGACACGTTTGCATGCTGAGAATGGGGTCACGGTGGGGATTTCTTCATGGACTTTTTGTTTTTTTGTGTCAACCAGATTTTGTATCAATAAAATTGTATCTATTTTTGATCTTAATTTGACATGAGAGCAGTGTCATCCGGGGCCAGTGCAAGGATCTTTGTCTACACAGACAAAGTACGATTTGTTACCCCCTCCCCCCTCCATCCTGGTGCCCTAAGGCAGCTGCCCAAGCAGCCTTATGCTGGCGCAAGCCCCGGTGTCCTCACTGGGCCTCTGTGCTTCTCTATGCAATGCAGACAGATCGTGGCTGGTGGGAGGGGCCCGCAGGGGGCTGTACATGGCTTCCTAAAAAAGTCGCAGCCCCGCCCCCCCGCCACAGTACCCCTCTGAAGAGCCTTCAGTCCTGATGCAAGAAGTGGGAGGGGTCATTCTAATATGAAAATGCCTTGATGGGTGGGTGCCAGTCTGGAGGAGTGGGTATTCCTAGCCAGGCTGTAGTTCTATAAAGAACACCCACATGTGATGCTGAGCCTCTGCGATTTAAAAAACTGAAACCCAATGAAAGAAATGACCGGGGACAGTCAGGCTGAGGAGGAAAGCGCTAGATGATGCTGGTCTTCCTCCAGCCAGGAAATGGGGGCGGGGCTCTATCTGACTTGGCGCAGCTTCTGATGCACATGGTGAGAAGCTCAGAGTGTGCAGTGAAATCAGAGGAAGCCACTTCAGTGCAGGAGAGGAGCCGGTATCCTATCATATATGGTCCCCTATCGGATAGTGTCTGCTGTGTACTGCGCATGCACAGTGCACGGCACACACAGATTCCGAAAATAGCCGAAGATGAACGGCGCCTGCGCCATGAGCCAAGGTTCTAGCCCCACCATCCAAGTGGACACAGAGTTGGGATATAAAAGGGCCGAGCGCAGCGAGCCCGAGCCCGAAGCGTGGCGAGCGAAGCGAGCCCGCGAGGGGCCCTCTAATATTCACAACCCTATGTCCGCTTGGATGGTGGGGCCACCACCTCCACTCACGGCGCAGGCGCTGTTCATCTTTGGAGATTTTCCAAAGCTTCCTCTGCTCCGTACTGCGCATGCGCAGTACGGGGTGGACCGTATCCGATGCCAGGACACTATATGGCAGAACACCGGGACAACACTGCAAGACTGAAGGGGAGGCCGGAGGGAGGATTTAATGGTTCTATCTGGGGGTGGATTCTGGTCTTTGGTTGGCTCTATGATCTCACTAGGTAAAGTCTGCTGTTATTTCCTTGTCTGTAACGGGTAATAGTCCCTCCGATACCAGACTGGGAGACGTGTCGGTATGTTTCATGTTCAGAGGGAGACTGGGACGCCGTCCAGTTCTGACATTTCCTGGAATCCGGACAGAGACAGAGAAATGAGATGTCAGTGCGATCTAGTGCAGAGAAGACCCTCTACTGTAATATGTCTGCAGTCTCTCACCATCTCCTGTACTATGTCTGCAGTCTCTGACCTTCTCCTGTAGTATATCTGCAGTCTCTAAAAATCTCCTGTAATATCTCTGCAGTCTCTAAAAATCTCCTGTAGTATCTCTGCAGTCTCTGACTGTCTCCTGTAGTATGTCTGCAGTCTCTGACTGTCTCCTGTAGTATGTCTGCAGTCTCCGACCTTCTTCTGTATCATGTCTGCAGTCTCCGACCTTCTTCTGTATCATGTCTGCAGTCTCTGACCTTCTTCTGTATCATGTCTGCAGTCTCTGACCTTCTTCTGTACCATGTCTGCAGTCTCTAACCTTCTTCTGTACCATGTCTGCAGTCTCTGACCATCTCCTGTACCATGTCTGCAGTCTCTGACCATCTCCTGTACCATGTCTGCAGTCTCTGACCATCTCCTGTACCATGTCTGCAGTCTCTGACCATCTCCTGTACTATGTCTGCAGTCTCTGACCATCTCCTGTACCATGTGTGCAGTCTCTGACCATCTCCTGTACCATGTCTCTGACCATCTCCTGTACCATGTCTGCAGTCTCTGACCATCTCCTGTACCATGTCTGCAGTCTCTGACCATCTCCTGTACCATGTCTGCAGTCTCTGACCATCTCCTGTACCATGTCTGCAGTCTCTGACCATCTCCTGTACCATGTCTGCAGTCTCTGACCACCTCCTGTACCATGTCTGCAGTCTCTGACCACCTCCTGTACTATGTCTGCAGTCTCTGACCACCTCCTGTACTATGCCTGCAGTCTCTGACCATCTCCTGTACCATGCCTGCAGTCTCTGACCACCTCCTGTACTATGCCTGCAGTCTCTGACCATCTCCTGTACTATGTCTGCAGTCTCTGACCACCTCCTGCAGTGTTTCTGCAGTCTCTGACCATCTCCTGTAGCGTGTCTGCAGTCTCTGACCATCTGTAATATGTCTGTATTATGTGTGGCCCCTGTGTGATATTAGAGGGCCCCTATGTTGAGTAAATTGATCTTCACTGCTCTAGAAGTATCCAGTGTCTGGGCAGATGTTTGCAGCGTTGGCTGCGCTCCCTCTCGGTGTTGTTGTGGTTTCTGTGGCGGGGTGTGATTAGTGTTGGGAGTGTGGCCAGGTTGTACGCCCCGGCGGCACTGGCGCTCAGCCTCTCTATGTTCTTCTCTCTCCGCTGGTTGGGAATCTGTTATGGAAGGAAACCATCCATTCGGAGAACAAGCATGATACAGGAGACCTCTTGGACTGGAGTGAAGAACTTCTGTCTGAGGAACTACAATTCCCATCTACCCGCCAGCCAATGTGTGAGTATTCCACAGGAAGAAGTCCGGATTCATCTTTCATGGTTCTGATTGCTCTATATTGATGGATCATGTGGTTGGGGGTCACTGAGCTCTACCCGTCATCATTCCTGCTTTGTATTGCTTCATCAGGTCAAACGCCTAGTGCATCACCGAAAACACTTATTGAAACCAAATGGCAAAAAAACATACTCCTAGATGTAAAAAAAATGCAAGCAAATAATGACACTGTATTCAAATCCAGCAGTAGGATGGTGCCACCTGGTCCAAACCATCTCTCTCATATTAACAGGCTTACGCGTTTCGGGGGATGCAACCCCTTCTTCAGAGTTCTGGGGCCTGCAGTAGATTATTGCACCCTCTGAGGCTAAGGATGGATTATTACACCCTCTGGGGCCCGGGCTATATATTGGCCGCCTTTAGGGGTCCAGGCTGTATGGCATCCTCCAGGGTGGATTATGGCACTCTGGGGGACGAAGCTTGGGCCTAGACTAGATGATGGCTCCCTCTGGGGGGCCTAGACTAGATGATGGCACCCTCTGGGGGGCCTAGACTAGATGATGGCACCCTCTGGGGGGCCTAGACTAGATGATGGCACCCTCTGGGGGGCCTAGACTAGATGATGGCACCCTCTGGGGGGCCTAGACTAGATGGTGGCTCCCTCTGGGGGGCCTAGACTAGATGATGGCACCCTCTGGGGGGCCTAGACTAGATGATGGCACCCTCTGGGGGGCCTAGACTAGATGGTGGCACCCTCTGGGGGGCCTAGACTAGATGGTGGCTCCCTCTGGGGGGCCTAGACTAGATGGTGGCTCCCTCTGGGGGGCCTAGACTAGATGGTGGCTCCCTCTGGGGGGCCTAGACTAGATGGTGGCTCCCTCTGGGGGGCCTAGACTAGATGGTGGCTCCCTCTGGGGGGCCTAGACTAGATGGTGGCTCCCTCTGGGGGGCCTAGACTAGATGGTGGCTCCCTCTGGGGGGCCTAGACTAGATGGTGGCTCCCTCTGGGGGGCCTAGACTAGATGGTGGCTCCCTCTGGGGGGCCTAGACTAGATGGTGGCTCCCTCTGGGGGGCCTAGACTAGATGGTGGCTCCCTCTGGGGGGCCTAGACTAGATGGTGGCTCCCTCTGGGGGGCCTAGACTAGATGGTGGCTCCCTCTGGGGGGCCTAGACTAGATGGTGGCTCCCTCTGGGGGGCCTAGACTAGATGGTGGCTCCCTCTGGGGGGCCTAGACTAGATGGTGGCTCCCTCTGGGGGGCCTAGACTAGATGGTGGCTCCCTCTGGGGGGCCTAGACTAGATGGTGGCTCCCTCTGGGGGGCCTAGACTAGATGGTGGCTCCCTCTGGGGGGCCTAGACTAGATGGTGGCTCCCTCTGGGGGGCCTAGACTAGATGGTGGCTCCCTCTGGGGGGCCTAGACTAGATGATGGCTCCCTCTGGGGGGCCTAGACTAGATGATGGCTCCCTCTGGGGGGCCTAGACTAGATGATGGCTCCCTCTGGGGGGCCTAGACTAGATGATGGCTCCCTCTGGGGGGCCTAGACTAGATGATGGCTCCCTCTGGGGGGCCTAGACTAGATGATGGCTCCCTCTGGGGGGCCTAGACTAGATGATGGCTCCCTCTGGGGGGCCTAGACTAGATGATGGCTCCCTCTGGGGGGCCTAGACTAGATGATGGCTCCCTCTGGGGGGCCTAGACTAGATGATGGCACCCTCTGGGGGGCCTAGACTAGATGATGGCACCCTCTGGGGGCCGGGCCGGGACTAGATGGTGGCACCCTCTGGGGGCCGGGCCGGGACTAGATGGTGGCACCCTCTGGGGGCCGAGACTAGATTCAGATTGGGCCCCAGAGGGTGGCACATTCCAGCCTGCGCCCCCTGGTGTCTGAGCCCCAATCCAGCCTGTGCTCCCACAATCCAGCCCTCTCCTCTAGGCTCTGGAGAAGTCCTAAAGGCGAGCATGAAAAGAGGAAACAAGGGAGCTAGATAGGAGGAGGTCCTGGGAGGAGCGGAGGGGATGATTTTGGTGATATCTGCAGATGAGGTTGGTGATGTAGATGGGGGCGATGTTGTGGATGGCTTTGTATGTTGTGGTATTTGAATTTTATATACGGTGGGGTAGGGGAAGCCAGTGAAGGGATTGACAGAGAGGGGCAGGAGTCACGGATCGATTAGTGAAGTGTATTAGTCTAGCAGCAGAATTAATAATGGACTGAAGGGGGGATAGCCCACGTAAGGGTAGGCCATTAAGGAGAGTTGCAGTAGTCAAGGCGGGAAATAATCAAGTAGTGAATAAGGTGCTTTGTGGTGTCATTAGTCTGGAAGAATTCTGGAGATGTTGCGGAGGTGAAGGCGGCAGGATTTGGTCAGTGATTGGATGTGGGGGCTGAAGGAGAGGTCAAAGTCAAGGATTACACCCAGGACCCTGGCATGTGTGGAGGGACAAATGGTTGTGCTGTTGATATTAATGGTGAAGTCATGGGGGGTGGGGGACCGGGAAGGAGGAAATATAACAAGCTCAGTTTTAGAAAGTTTGAGAAAGTGTTGTGACATCCATACCGATATGTCATTCAGTAAGTTTGAGATCCATGAAGAGATCGAGGGGACGAGTGGAGACATAGATCTGGGTGTCATCGGCGTAGAGGTGGTATTGGAAGCCATGGGAGGTAATCAACTGGCCCGGGGAAGAGGTATAGAGCGAGAATAGGAGGGACCCAAGGACGGAGCCCCGGAGAGAGGAAGAGGAGCGGAGGAGATGGAGTTGACACTGAAAGTGCGCTAAGTTAGGTAGGAGGAGAACCAGAATAAAGTAGAATCACAAAGGCCAAGGGAGTGTAGTTTGCTGAGGAGGAGCAGGTGGTCAACTTTCGAAGGCAGCAGAGAGGTCTAAGAGTAGGAGTATGGAGTAATTGCCATTGGTTTTAGCAGTTAGTAGGTCATTGGTGGGTTTTAGAAGGGCATGTTCAGTGGAGTGTTGTGGATGGAGGCCGGACTGTAGGGGGTCGAGAAGGTTGTTGTCCATGAGGTAGCGACTCATTTGGTCATGGACAAGGCCATGACAAGGTCATGGACAGGGATGATGGCACCCTGAAGGGACCAAGTTGGATGATGGCACCCTGAAGGGACCAAGTTGGCTGATGGCACCCTGAAGGGACCAAGTTGGCTGATGGCACCCTGTAGGTTCCAAGTTGGCTGATGGCACCCTGTAGGTTCCAAGTTGGCTGATGGCACCCTGTAGGTTCCAAGTTGGCTGATGGCACCCTGTAGGTTCCAAGTTGGCTGATGGCACCCTCTGTGGCCTGGTCTTAATCATGGCACCCTCCAAGGAAAAGACTGAAAAATGGCACCCTCTGTGGCCTGGTCTTAATTATGGCACCCTCCAAGGAAAAGACTGAAAAATGGCCCCCTCTGTGGCCTGGTCTTAATTATGTGTCAGAAACCATGAAACAGACTGAGACAGAAGTACAATCAAATCACACTTGTTTATTAATAAAAATAAAAAGGTAAATAGAAAAAAGCGTAGTCAAGCATAGCCAGAGTCCTGTAGCAAGATCGGGTAGTCAGCCAGTCCAAAGTTCATTAACCAGATCGGGTAATCAGCCAGGCCGGAAGTCAGGGATCCAAGGAGAGCAACCGCAAGCAGGATAAGAAGCCAGGTGGGATGTCAGCAAGCCAGTCTTAAAACAAACCGCAGGAGATGGTTCCCTGTGATGTGACCAACGCGAAGGCAAATGAAAAAGTGAGCAGGAAGGCTTTAAATAGGCAGGCCAGACGAGCATCGGGAACAGCTGGTAACTGTGGAAAGAGAAGAGAGCTGGCAATTAGCCGACAGCTGAGAGGCCAGCCCAGAGGAGGAAGGGCTAAGCCAGCCCTGACATTATGGCACCCTCCAAGGACAAGACTGACAAATGGCACCCTCTAGGCACCAAGCTGGATTACAGCATCCCCTGTGGCCTGGGCTGAATTATGGCACCCCCCAGGGACCGGGCTGAATTATGGTGCCCTCTTCAGCCTAGGCTTAAATATAACACCCTCCATTTATCAAGCTGGATTATGGTGTCTGGTATGAATGGCACACTATGTCCTCTGCTGAGTGGCAGGGGAGTGAACTAATGGTGAGCCCGGCGTGGGAACTTTTTGTGCCCCCCCCCCCCCCCCCTCATGCCGTACATTGCTAAAATTCTATAGATAAAACATATGATCTTTTTCTGTGTAACCTGTCACCAGATTTGTACATATTTTCCCAGAATCGGTTCTGCTTGGGATCACCTGATAAAAATACGAAGCATCAAGCGGCAGCTGGAAAATTCCTGCCAGAAAATTGTTTTTGTAAAAGTGCCAGGAATGTATTTCATCGTTTGCCCGATTCTCGCGGGGCCCCGGCCCTCCTCTGACCCCGTAATGTTATATTTACATTGCTGCCTATGCCGATGGTGTGGTAATAGGGGGGGGGGGGTTACGTAAAAAGAGCGTTATTTTTGTCCAGGATTGTGAAAGCCGGAGAGCACTAAGCGGTTTGTCTCTTTTCCAGAATGATGACATGCGGAGTCTTGTCCGCCCGCGCTGGCTCATTCACTGCTGGAAACTCGCCGTCTCATGCACATAAAACGGAAAATTCAGATTTGTTGTCCTCGCCAAGCTCTGGCAGAAATCTGAAGAGGCGTTGCATCAGGATGACCATGTTCGTGCAGACACGTCCCTGCACTTCCCATCTGATTACCCAACATAAACTGTTATTTTTGTATCTAGTGTGTTTGTCTTGTATGTTATGTTCAGCGTTTCGACATTTTGCAGCAGTGGAACCGATCGGCGCCAACAAGGGGCCCAGGATGGTTCTATAATTGCAATTGTACGTGTGCAGGACAGAAAAATGTGTTTCGCTTTGGATGGATTCGTTGTGACTAACCTTTGTTTCGTTGATTCGTTTCGAAATTCCTTTTAGTTTCATTTTTTGTTTCTTTTTCATTTTTCTAACGAATTCCAAATTTTCGGAACGATTCGGATCGGTTGAAAAATTATCAACCGATTGTGTGTGTGTGTGTGTGTGTGTGTGTGTGTTTTTATTTTTTTTAGTCTGTCTGAAAAATAGCTGGTTGTTAAGGAGCAGGCCGGGAAGCTGGCCGCCGCCACGTCCTTGACAACCGATGACTCATCATCTGTCAGCGAGCTTCCCCTCTGACAGCTGAAATGTAAACAAAAGAATTCGGCAAAAGAAAAATCGGAAAAAAAAACAGCATGGTCCCCCCCCCCATCCTTACCAGGACCTTCCGGGCACGTTGCGTCAATGTCACATGGGGGCAGGGCGGGGTGATGTCATCAGGGGCATCTGCCCCTTAGCCATTTAAAGTGGTGTTGCCACCAAAAAATTAAAAGTGCTTAAAATTCGTAAAAAAAATTAAAAAAAAATAATTGGCAAAAAAAAAAATTTTACTCACCTCTAAATACCGGTTGCTAGGGGGTCCCTCGTAATCTGCCTTCCTCATTGCCCGGGCTGGTGACATCACTTCCCCTCACGCCGCACATTCACCTGGGACCTGTCATGTGTCCCAGGTGACTGTACGGCGTATCACGGCGCCCTGCGCCGCTCGCGCTCGGAGCGGGGAGCGAGGGGGGGGGCTTCGTTCCCCTGCATCGCTGGACCCTGGGGCAGGTAAGTGTCCGATTATTAAAAGCCAGCAGCTGCAGTATTTGTAGCTGCTGACTTTTATTTTATTTTTTTTAGGGGGTACCCCACTTTAAGTAATGTCAGATGGCAGAGGATGCAGTCTACAGCAGCGTTCGATGAGATCAGAGTTTTATTTATTCATTTTTCGGGTCTGGGGGTGCGGCAGCGGTGGCGTGATTGACGATAGATCTACATCGGAGGGACATTGTCTTTTATTTCTTTTTTTATATTTTTTTTCACATTCCAAAGGAATTGTTAAAAACTCTTATTTTTTTTTCTCATTCCTGCAAAACAGATCATTGGTAAAAAGCAGCGCACTGTACACACATTACACATAGTTAGTCACATGTTTAACCCCTTGACCTCCCCAGATGTTAACCCCTTCCCAGCCAGTATCCTTAGTACAGTGACAGTCCACACACATTACACATAGTCACATGTTTAACCCCTTGATCTCCCCAGACGTTAACCCCTACCCATGCCAGTGTCCTTAGTACAGTGACCGTGCATATTATTAGCACTGATCACTGTATTAGTGTCACTGGTGATGTCAGTGGCAGTAAGTCAGTTCCCCCCCCCCCCAGCGTCACTGTCAGTGTTGCAGTATCACAGTCCCATTATAAGTCGCTGATCACCGCCATTAGTAGTAAAACTTGTGCAGCACAGTGGCTAAGTGGTTTTGCACTTCCGCCTAGCAGCACCGAGGTCGCCGATTCAATTCCCACTCACGATACTACCTGCCTGGAGTTTGCTTGCTCTTCCTGTGCCTGTGTGGGTTTCCTCCCACATTGCAAAGACATGCTGGTAGGTTAATTGGCTCCAGTATGTATGAATGTAAGTTAGTGACTTCAGATTGGAAGCTCCGTGAGGGCAGGGACTGATGTGAATATCTATCTCTCTTATCATCATCATTATCATCCTCTATCTCTATCATCATCCTCTATCTCTATCATCATCTATCTCTATCTCTATCATCATCTATCTCTATCATCTATCTCTATCATCTATCTCTATCATCTATCTCTATCATCTACCTCTATCATCATCTATCTCTATCATCGTCTATCTCTATCATCATCATCATCTATCTCTATCTCTATCATCATCTATCTCTATCATCATCATCATCTATCTCTATCATCATCTATCTCTATCTCTATCATCATCTATCTCTATCTCTATCATCATCTATCTCTATCATCATCATCATCTATCTCTATCATCATCATCATCTATCTCTATCTCTGTCATCATCTATCTCTATCTCTATCATCATCATCATCTATCTCTATCTCTATCATCATCTATCTCTATCATCATCATCATCTATCTCTATCATCATCTATCTCTATCATCATCTATCTCTATCATCATCTATCTCTATCATCATCTATCTCTATCTCTATCATCACCTATCACTGCGTAAATTGACGGCGCTATATAAGTACCTATAATAGAGTAATAAATACATCCAGTATATATACCATAATTTGTAGGCTCTATAACTTTCACTCAAACCAATCAATATACTGTATCTGTATTTTTTTATTACTATATTTTAAAATAAAAAACACATAGCCAAAAGTTATGAAGAAATTTGATATATTTTTTTTTTTTTTTTCATTTTTTTAACATTTTTTTGATTGAATACATTTTATAGCAGAAAGTAAAAAAAAAAATTTCCAAATGTTTCGTCTTTTTATTGCAAAAAATAAAAAAACCCAGTGGTAAAATACCACCAAAAGAAAGCTCTATTTGTGTGAAAGGATATAAATTTTGTTTGTGCGGTCATGTAATCTTGTACTCAATCACCAGTTAAAGTAGCGCAGTGCCGAACAGCCAAAAATGACCTGGTCATGAAGAAGGGGGGGGGGGGGGGACATCAGTTTAGCAGTCTACAAAAGACAAAATTGATCCAAGACTATTTTATGTTTCAAGGGGGCATCCATGGCGTTGGTTTTGCAGGGCACCCTGGTATTTTCTAAAGGGGGGGCACAGCAGAAGCTTCTCCTTCTTGTGTCTGGAAACTCCGTAGGAAACCACATAAAATAAGTGAAAAAATAAATAAAAATGGCAGCCGTGCCTGAGAAAGGAGTGCAGCTATAAATGGCAGCTAATCTTCGTATCTCTCGGATCTGTACGGTTATAAAAATTCCTCTTTGCACTGCTTTGTTGCAGTATGCAGCTTTTTAAAAAAATTTTTTTTTTTTTTTTGTTTTTTTTTTTTTTAGCTGATTTCACAATCCTGCCTTGGCAGAGTTGGTGCTTTGTCCCCTGCCAGTAAAGGGCAGGATTTCTGGCAGAACATATTATCAGCGGGTATGCTGGGTGTGGTATACCTGGAGCGGATACAGAATATTCTGAAGTTATTTATTAATTTCTTATTTCTTTCTCTCTCTCGGAGGCGGACATTTCATCTATAGGTGGATGCTGGCGGTGTCCTGCAGCTTTGTATGGTCACATGACACACATCCGCCGTGCCGTCTCTTTGGAGCGATTTGTTCCCTTACATGTCATTATACTGATCTGCATCAGGTTATTATTGTTCAGTAGTATGCGGACTCCTAGTGGAGGTTTTGGGTCACTACATTACCTTTCTGGTTCTTCCCTCTGTCCTCTGTCCTCCCCCCACCTGTTTAGTGCTAGTTAGTTCAGTCCTAGGTAGACCCTCCCCTTTTCTTATAAGTCCCCTCAGTCCTAAATCGCCTGCGCTTTATAAATACCTGAAATAAAAATTGGCTTCCCATCCTTATGCCCCGGTACAGCTCAACATATATTTGGGTTATTGTGTGGCTTAAAAGGGTCTTTAACACCTTCCTGCCCGGGCCTATTGTAAAACGACGGGTGGGCGGGAACACTGTTGTCCTATGACGTCCTCTCCAGGATCACACCTTGCGCACCCTGTGGGCCATGCTCTTGCGTGATTTGACAATCGCCGGACACGGCCGATGGCAAATCACTGTACCGGCCTGCTGCCATATGACTACTGTGGCCAACAGTTTTTGTTTTTTTTTTGGGGGGGGGGGGGGAGGCGGGGTCAGGAAACTGCACCCACAGCCACCCCCACTTCAGTCGGGTCACCCACACACCCCCCCCCACACTTTCCCCATCTAAGGTGCGGGCGGTGGCTTCCCCTGCGTCTCCTCCTCAGCATAGCAGCTTCCACCTGCTCCTCCTAGGCGGCCAATAGGACCCACTTCCTGATTGGCCGGGAAGAGAATCAGGAAGACGATAGTGATTTATTCACTATTGTCACACAACTGGGTGGGCTTCGGGCGCAATGCTCTGCGCCCCGAGCCCACCCTTTTTTGAAGCCAATTATAGCCTCAGGCTTTGATCATGTGCTTAAAAAAAAAAAAAAAAAGATTGGAATTCATGCGTCTGGCGCCCCGCATGTAGATTAGGGGGCCGGACGCATGGATGGGGTGGACGGCGACGGTGCGCCCTGCATTACGGGCCGCCACTGGTGGCCAATCAGCAGATGATTTACAGTTGTACATAATGAACGGCTCTGATTCATGCCTTTCATTGTATACCATTGTGATGAGCTCTGTGATTGGTCAGTCATCGCATGGTACAGACAGGGCCAATCACAGCCCATCTGTACCATGTGATTTACTGTGGCCAATTGCAGCTAATCACAATAGTAAACACCGAATGAGAAGTTTTCATTCAGAAATAAATGGTTGCTTATAACTGTAAAATTCAGTTATAAGCAACTATACTGTGAAAAAAAAAAAAAAAAAAAAAAGTCATCACCTCCCCAGAGTAGTACAGTGTTACCATGGCCATACTGTGTTGCTATGTCCACTGTGTGTAAAAGAAAAAAAGTCATTAAAAAATTAAAAATATTTAAAAAATTTAATACTTTTTTTATTTTTTTCATAAATTTGTATTTATTTTTATAATTTTTTTTTGTAATAGTCTTCTATGGCTAATAAATGCCAGAACACATGCTCCATTCACAAAGCTAGCACACCAAGGTAAGTACACTTTATTTTATTTTTTTAAAAGTGACTTTTTTTCAGCTGAACCCAATAGAGTTTATAAATTGCAGTCACATACCTCCCAACTTTTTGAGATGGGAATGAGGTACACCTATTAGCAAATATATGTAGGCACAGGACACGCCCCCAGCCACACCCCCCTTTTTAGGAGAACTATACAAAAAATGTTAAACCCACAAGTGCTTGGTTTTTTTTTTTTTAACCACTATTGTTCCTTTTTATATTGGATGCAGCAATTTAGAAATTGGATGACAGGTTTAGCTCTGGGAAACACTTATTTTTTTTTTGAAAGGTGCATAGTGCATTTTACAAACCACAATATAGATTAGACCAAAATAAGGGACGATAAGGAAGAAAGAGGGGACTCTGTTACAAATCCGGGACAGTCCTTTGAAATGCGGGACAGTCGCTCGAAATGCGGGACAGTCGCTCGAAATGCGGGACAGTCGCTCGAAATGCGGGACAGTCGCTCGAAATGCGGGACGGTCCCTCTGAGAAACACTTTTTTTGAAAGGTGCATAGTGCATTTTACAAACCACAACATAGATTAGACCAAAATGAGGGACGATGGGGAAGAAAGAGGGGACTTTGTTCGAAACCGGGACATGCCTTTTGAAATCCGGGACAGTTGTGAGGTATGCAGTTACATGTTTTATTGGGGAGCCATATCCTTAGCTTTGTGAATTGAGACAGTTTTCGGTTTCAGGGAAGGGGGTGCAAGGAAATAGAGGAAAGGGCTTTGGCAGTGCCTTAGGCCTAAGAAGACAATGGGGCAGTTTGCATGTGACCTGTTTCAGAATGTTGGGTCAGTTATGAGTTTTGGGTTAGATAAGTCTTGTTCAATACCCGACACTTCGGCTAACCTTGTTCTTCTTCTCTCTTCAGTTGCTGTATTATGGATTTCCTGTGTCTGTCGCTTTGTCCTCCACCGAGGTGAACCCTGACCTTCCCACGTGCCCTGCTCCTCCTCCGCCCCAGTATGTGGCATCTATGTCAACTGCTCCTCTTGCTCTTCCTCATAAGAGACTGCTTGGCATCAACGTGGAAGTGCCCAAACAGACCCTTCATGTCTTTAGATCCGGATGTCCGGTATAACCTCTCCAGCTTCACCGCACCGAACGCTATCCAAAATCTGGCCGCTCAGGATGGGCCTCTACTCTTCATTGCCACCACCAATCACCTCTATGTGCTGGATGCTGCCAACCTTCAGGTGGTGCAGGACCTCATTACTGGTCCCACCAACAGCTCTGCATGTGAACTGTGCTCCAAATGTAAGATGGGCGATGCCCGCCCGGCCCAGGCCGAAGACACGGACAGCGTGGTCTTGGTGATGGATCCAGGAGCAGAGATTTTGTACAGCTGTGGTTCTTCTCTCCGCGGAGTTTGCTTTGTGCATGAATTTGACAACTCTGAAATCCTGAGCTCCTCCTGCTTGTTCCGTGAGTCCTTCAACTCTCCTTCCTCGTGCCCGGACTGTGTCGCCAGCCCCCTCGGCACAGTGGTTACAGCCGTTGAATACTTGAGGGCTATCAATTTATATATCGCCTCGTCGGTGGATTCCAGTATGAAGGGGAACTATGGTACCACATCCGTGTCCATCAGGCGAGTGCGGGCCGCACATGATGGCTTTGCAGACCCTCACTCTCTGACTGTTCTTCCGACCTTCATGGACAAATACCCCATCCAGTACGTCTACACTTTCAGTACTCCGAAATACGTCTTCTTCTTGACGATCCAGCTGGAGAACACACAATCCAGAAACTACCACAGCAGGTTGGTGCGTCTGAGCGCAACCGAGCAGGACATGACAAGGTGAGTGCACGGTGCAATCTCTGGTGGGAGTTGGTTAAAATTAAAGTGGTTGTAAACCTCAGACATGAAATATGAACAAAGCATAACCCTCTATAGTGTGCACTTGTCGTCCATCCAGAGCACTAAGTGTAACTTCTATCTGCTGCTTCCTTCCTCTGCTATCTGCCTGAATCACTTCTGACAAGTTTTCCTGAAACCAAGAGGAAAAAAAGGTGACATGGGAGGGAGCTCCTGCACACAGCCTGTGATTGACAGCCTCAGCTCTGTTCCTGAGTGCTGTACGAAGGTGTGTGTGTGTGTGGGGGGGGGTGTGGGGGTGTGTGTGTGTGTGTGTGGGGGTGTTCTCTTCCCTCTAGTCAGCTCTGGGCTCTCCTCACTGAGCTCTGCAGAGCGTAATTTCAGCTATCCACCCCTTTTTTCTAAGCTCAGACGAGCTTAAAAAATGTACCACTTTGGATGTAGAGAAGAGGAGACAGATAAACAGGTACAACTTATGTAGTGGGATTTGTTCACTGGGTATATGTAAAGGTTTATAACCACTTTAATGTGATACTAAACACAATTGAAATTGTCTTTTCATTTCTGTATATGGATAACGGTGCTGTAATTTATTTATCCACCTCAATACAGGGCACTTACACCCCCTTCATGCCCAGACCAATTTTCAACTTTCAGCGCTCTCACAGTTTGAATGACAATTACTCAATCATGCAATACTGTACCCATATGAAACGTGCGTCCTTTTTTTCCACACAAATAGAGATTTTTTTTTTAGTGTTTTATTTTTAATTTTTTGTGCTATAAAAAAATAAAATAAAATAAATATATAAATATATATATATATATATATATATATATATATATATATATATATATATATATATATATATATATATATATATATATATAATATATATATATATATAATATTACACAGCCTGGCCGCATACAAAGGCCCAATATTGAAGTAGCACCTTCAGACTTTCTACGAGCAAAAATGACACATCTCATTTCTCAACCACCTATTACACTTTTGAAGGCCCTGGAGCACCAGGACAATGGAATTGCCCACAAAATTACCCAATTTTGGAAAGAAAACACCCCAGCGTATAATCCTGAGGCATAATGAGTCTTTTGAACGGTTCATTCTTTTTTTTTTTTTTTTTTTTTTTTTTTTTTTTTTTTTTTACACAAAGTTGTCCATTTATAAGATATCACTAACACATAGCATGGATATAGCAAAAATTACACCTCAAAATGCATTCTGCTACTCCTCCCGAGTATGGCGATAGCACGTGTGAGACTTTTACACAGCCTGGCCACATACAGAGGCCCAACATTGAAGTAGTACCTTCAGGCTTTCTAGAAGCATAAATGATACATCTCACTTCATTCCTACCCGCAGTGGTTAGGTTATTTGCTGCCCCCCTTAAAAAAAAAAAAGCCACCACAGCACCAGCTGCCACTGGTCATCGCCATCTGCATTGGATGATATGAGTAGCTAATGAAGGTAGTAGTTCTGTAACAAGCTCAGTTTAGCAATTCAGAACAGCGTTATTGACTGCAATTAATTTTCTAAGCAACTAAAATGCCCATCTTGGCCTGTTATTGAAAGTGGAAAAATAACATAACTGCTGGCAGGATCAACAGGTA
>NW_027507785.1:46935458-47085940 GCF_037356315.1 Lithobates pipiens | reverse complement strand
TTTGGGGTGTCCCCACTCTTTTTTTTTTTTTTCATCTTTGGGGACTGCTGGGTGATAGAGAACAGCAGCCATGACCCACCCGCTATACAGTATATGTAGCAGTCTGGGTATTGTGTTTGGAAAAGCTAACCTGTGTCTTTCTTCAGTTTTATCCTACAATGGCTCCTCTTCGTGGCGGCACCAAAATCACCATTTGTGGAAGAGATTTCCAGTCCCAGCAGGTGTACAATCAGCCAGACAGCGTGCTGGTCTCGGCACAGACGCACCAAGTGATGGTCGGCCAGCGGAGCTGTTTTGTCATTCCAGAGCAGAGTGACAGTAAAAGGTAATAAAGCAGCAACAGCCCGTCCGCACAAGCAACAGTCCATTCATACTGGCTCCAATAAACAATCTAGGGCAGGGGTCCCCAAACTTTCTAAACAAAGAGGCAGTTTACTGTCCTTCAAACTTTAGGGGGGCTGGGCTGTGGCCAGCTGGAGTAGAAAATGTCCCAGCATCAGTGGAAGGAATAGTGCGCCATCATTGATGTCATTGGGAGGAATAGTGTCCCATCATTGGTGTCAGTAGGAGGAAAAGTGCCCCATCATTGGCGTCATTGGGAGGAATAGTGCCCCATCATTGGCGTCATTGGGAGGAATAGTGCCACATCATTGGCGTCATTGGGAGGAATAGTGAATGAATGAATGAATGAAATACTTATATAGCGCACAATGCGAACTGAATCGCCTCTAGGCGCTGTGGCGAGCTTTGATCATCTGCTAAAAGAGGAAGGTCTTGAGTTTTTTCCTAAAAGCCAGGTGATTTTCTTCCAGGCGGATGTTTATTGGTAGAGCATTCCATAGCCGAGGCCCTTGGACAGCGAATCTCCGATCCCCCCATAGTGCCACATCATTGGCGTCATTGGGAGGAATAGTGCCCCATCATTGGCGTCATTGGGAGGAATAGTGCCCCATCATTGGCGTCATTGGGAGGAATAGTGCCCCATCATTGGCGTCATTGGGAGGAATAGTGCCCCATCATTGGCGTCATTGGGAGGAATAGTGCCCCATCATTGGCGTCATTGGGAGGAATAGTGCCCCATCATTGGCGTCATTGGGAGGAATAGTGCCCCATCATTGGCGTCATTGGGAGGAATAGTGCCTCATCATTGGGGAGGAATAGTGCCCCATCATTGGCGTCATTGGGAGGAATAGTGCCCCATCATTGGCGTCATTGGGAGGAATAGTGCCCCATCATTGGCGTCATTGGGAGGAATAGTGCCCCATCATTGGCGTCATTGGGAGGATTAGTGCCCCATCATTGGCGTCATTGGGAGGATTAGTGCCCCATCATTGGTGTTAGTGGGAGGAATAGGGCCCCATCTTTGATGTCATTGGGAGGAATTGTGCCCCATCTAGACATGTGCAGAACAGAAAAATGTTGTTTTTGTTTTGGATAGATTTGTTCTGTTACTAATTTTAGTTTAATTGATACGTTTTGAAATTCTTTTTGATTCATTTATCAATTTTCTAATGAATTCCAAGTTTTCGGAATGATTTGAATTCGGATTGGTTGAAAAATGATTGACCGATTTGAATTCTATGTAAAGAATAGCTGGTGTTTAAGGAGTGGGCTGGGAAGGGCGGCCGCCGCATCCTTAACAACTGTTGACTCATCAGCTTGTTGAAAACTCGCGTAGTGTTTTTTTACTCACTTTTTTGATGAATGGGTAGGGGTGCTATATACCCTATACTCATTCACATAGGAAGGGCTGGGATCTGGAGGTTTCCAGGTTCCTGTAAGCCCCCCACTTGCAGACCCCTACATCCATCACCCAGGGTTGCGGAGAAGAGGCCCTTGTCCCCATCAATATGGGGACAAGGTGCTTAGGGGTGCCCTAAATGGACCCCCCAATATGTTGAGGGCATGTGGCCTGGTATGGCTCAGAAAAGGGAGGGGAGGCGGGTGCTCGCTTGTCCCCTCCCTTTCCTACCTGCCAGGCAAGTTTAAGTATTTTTGGTTTTTAACCTTGTACAGAGATATTTGTTATAATACAGTAATATTCTCACATTTTTGTATGTTTTGAATTATTTTTGCTGCCTAAAAGTTCATGGGGGGGGGGGGGGAGGGAAACCCAGTTGTCTGGATGGATGGCGGGGACTGAATGGCCTGTGCCAGGATATAACATGTTTTCTTCTATCGGCAGGCTGGTATGCACATTGCAGCAAGACGGCCTTCCAAATTCTGCGTCACCTGCGGATGTCGTCGTCACCATCAAAGAAAATCTAAAAGATGTCAATTATAACATAGATGGAAATGATACGGCCAGCGGATTCACCTTTGTGGTAAGAAAATCGCCGCTAACTGTCACAGGGTTGCACAGTACGGAGGGTGGCGGGTCACCTCTACCGGTGGGGGGGGGGGGGGGGGGAGGTGATTGTACTCATGTAGGTCAGCTGCATCTAATGGACAGCCGAGCTAAGAGGAGATACTACACATTGCTATAGAGACACATCCAGTATGATGGGGTTTATTAATACATCTGTTGGTGATTTCACCTGCAATTGAGCATTATTCATCGATTAACCCTTTCGCTGCCAAAGCCGGTTTGCGATTTTTCTTCTTCTTTTTTTTTTTTTTTTTTTTTTTTTGCACACAGGTTTTAAAAAAACATTTTAGGCCTGAAGATTACATAAAACCGCCAAAACTATATATATATATTTTTTGAAAGCAGTCACCCTAGAGTAGGGGTCTCCAAACTTTTTAAACAAAGGGACAGTTTATTGTCCTTCAGATTTTAGGGGGGACAGGCTGTGGCCAGTGGGAGTAAACATTAGATGTGCGCGTGTTTGTTTTCATATAATTTATTTATTTGTTCGGGGTCATACGTTATGATTGCAATTTGTAAATTCAAAAATTCTAAATGATAACTAATAATATTGAACTATTAAATTAATAGGCATGGGAATTTCCTTTCAAATTTGGCTGTTATTGAATGTAATGAATATGAATTTATCCGACATAATGAATCTGAACAAATGGAATGGAACAAATTAATATAATAATAATAAAGTTTTTATTATTGTTTGTTGCATTCCATTCGTTTAGATACGGCATTCATTATTTCGGATAATTCATAACTTTGGATAAATTCGTATTGGTTACGTTCACTAACAGCCAAATTTGAAAAGAAATTCCAATACCTATAATTTAATAATTAGTAATAATTAAGTTATTCAGGTTTTTTAATTTTCACATTTTTGAATATTCAAATGTATAAATGTTTGGAAAAATTTGTTAAACTCGGCTATTTCCGAATTAAATAAATTGTCTAAATTCGTTCACAAAACTATTTGGAATGAAACTAATTGCACATGTCTAGTAAAACATCACCACATTTGGTATTGGGGAGAGGAATAATACACCATCGTTGGTGTCGGTGGGAGAAATGGTGCCCATTTGTTGATGTCAGTTGGCAGAATAGTGTCACGTATCAGTGGGAGGAATAGTGAGTACCGGGTAAAGGCAAGCAAAGGGCCACATCCAGCCCCCCGAGCCACAGTTTGGAGACCGCTGCCCCAGAGAATAAAACAGTGATAGTTCCAATTTTTTTATGTCACGTGATATTACCCCACAATTCTAGAAAATGCAAAATTTCTGTAAAAATGATACTAAACTTAATGTTTGGGCTCACATACACAATAAATTACCCAATTTTTTGATAAAATATAAAAGACGAGGTAAATAGATATCCAATGTGTCAAACTTTAAATTTGCGTGCGCCTGTGAAATGGTGACAAATGGATGGAAGTTGGCAGTGCTGCAGGGGGGGTGGGAACGTTCCCGGGTTTCAGGTGGCCTGAAACCTGGACACGTTATCCCCCCCCCCCCCCGCAGCACTGCCAACTTCCATCTTCCACCAAAGTTTTGATTCAAAAGCTGGACTGTCTGGGCGAATCCCGGACAGGAGGCAACCCTTCACTAAGACCAGCCCTGGAAGGAAGAGTCTACAATGATCTACCACACAGAATAAGGCACAAGTATATCTCTCGAATCTTGTGTTTCTGCAGGAGCCGATCTTGACCTCAGTCTCTCCATCCTTTGGACCTCTAGCTGGCGGATCCCTATTGACACTAAAGGGGAAGGACCTGATGGCCGGAGAGTCTCAGCGTGTGTATATTGGGGAAACGCTTTGCAACATGGACAATGAGTGAGTAGTGTGATATTGGGCTCATCCTGCTGATGGTGGGATTCATGAGGATGGATGGTTGTGAGTGAGGACCTTTTCGAGGAGCATGGATGGTTAGCCTTCAATGGTGTGAAATTGTTTTTAGAATCCAGCGTTACTCTTCCAGGTCTTGTCCCGCCAGTGACTTGTGCTGTCAGTCCCCTCCTGCCACCTCCGTTGGACCAGTCGAAATCACTCTTTGGTTGGACAAAGCTCAGCTCTCTTACGTAGAACCATTCATGTACAAACCTAACCCGGTGATCCATAGTATCCAGCCTAACTGCAGCTTAGTACGGTGAGTTCCCACAATCCCATTCCAGTATCCCTCTCCATCATTTGTTTGTTGTACCACTTGTGCCATCATTTCTTCTGAAGCCAACTTCTGTTTGCGGCGATTGTGGCCAATTTGGTGGATGGCCTTCACTTGGCAGCTGCAGTCTCCGCTAATCAGTTTTGTGGGGATTATCTGATCAGCTTATTGGAAATTCATATGATGCTTTTTTTTTTTTTATAGCTACGCCTTACCTCTAAAGCAGGGGGCTCCAAACTTTCTAAACAAAGGGCCAGCCTTGCTGTCCTTCAGCCTTTTGGGGGGTGCAGCCTGTGGCCACTGGGAGTAGAAAAGGTCCTGATGTCAGTAGGAAAAAAAACAATGCCCCATCGTTGGTGTCAGTGGGGGGAATTGTGCCCTGTCATTGGTGTCAGTGGAAGAATGGTGGCCTATTGATAGTGTCATTGGGAGGAATTGTGCCACATCATTGGTGTCATTTGGCCTCATTGTTGATGTCATTGGGAGGAATTGTGCCCCAGCATTGGTGTAATTTGACCTAATTGTTGGTATCATTGGGAGGAATTGTGACCAATTGTTGGTGTCATTGGGAGCAATTGTGCCCCAGCATTGGTGTAATTTGACCTCATTGTTGGTATCATTGGGAGGAATTGTGACCAATTGTTGGTGTCTTTGGGAGGAATTGTGCCCCAGCATTGGTGTCATTTGGCCTCAATGTTGGTATAATTGGGAGGAATTGTGACCAATTCTTGGTGTCTTTGGGAGGAAGTGTGCCCCAGCATTGGTGTCATTTGGCCTCATTGTTGGTATCGTTGGGAGGAATTGTGACCAATTCTTGGTGTCTTTGGGAGGAAGTGTGCCCCAGCATTGGTGTCATTTGGCCTCATTGTTGGTGTCATTGGGAGGAACTGTGACCAATTGTTGGTGTCTTTGGGAGGAATTGTGCCTCCTGCATTGGTGTCATTTGGCCCCATTTAACATAGGAAAGAATAACGCCCTTTCTTTGCTGTCAGTGGGGGTAATTCTGCCCCATCATTAGTGTCAGTGGAATGAATTCTGCTCCACTGTTGGGATCACCGAAAGTGAGACAGAATCCCAAATTTTGAGTGGTCACCAGAGGGGAAATCTTCCAATGGGGACACTAGTTCTGGGTTTCCCCTCACTTCCTGTTTTGGCTTTGCGACAGGAAGTAAAGGGACTTCTACCCAATAGGACAAAGCTAAAAAAATGACAGGGGTTATAACCAGGGCTTTTTTTCAGCAGGAACGCTGGGGAACGCAGTTCCGGAACCTCCAGCACTGAATGTATGTAATAGCATGGGGCGTGGGGTATGCTGGAGGGTCTATTAATGTTAGCTGCGGGGGGATCTGATTTTGTGTGATGGTCTATTGTTGCTGAGGGGGGGGGGGGGTCTTATGTTACTGGAAGGGATCTACTGTTGAGGGAGAGGTCTATTTTTACTGGCTGCTGGAGGATCTATTGATGCTGGCTGCTGGGAGATCTGTTGTTTCTTCTGGGGGGGTCTAATGTTGCTTGGGTGGATATTTTGTTACTGGCTGTTGTGGGTGGTTCACTGTTGCTGCAGGGAATCTATTGTTGGGGTGGAGTCCGTTGTTGCTGGGGGAGTCTATTGTTGTGTGGGGATCTATTGCTGTGATTCTTTTGTTGCTGGCTGCAGGGGATCTATTTTACTGCTTTTCTTTTTATCATCAACATGTTCCATACAAATGATTTAGCACCACAAAATGATACTTGGTTCTGTATTCTCTAAAAGGGGCAGTACTGGTAGGTGGTGGAATCAAGGGACAGTGGTCAGAGGTGGGTAGGGGCAGAGACAAGGGGTGATTCAGATGGGGGGGGGGGGGGGGAGTTCCTGCACCTATTCCGAGAAAAAAAAAGCCCTGGTTATAACCCTCTCTTGGGTCTCGTTTACATTTGTGATGAGCTCAACTGTGCGTTTTTACCGCCCCTCCTTAAGGAGGAGGCGATGTACGTACGCCACGGCCGCAATGCTTTACATTGTGACATGGCAAAATTATCCCCACTATCACAACTGAATGGGGGCACCTTGCAACTTGTGCAGGATTCAAGAGGTAATAAGGAGGTGATAGAACGCCTTCTAACTGCCTGTCAAATGCCCTCTGAAGCGTGATCTGAACAAAGATTGCTCTTCAGAGGGCAACAAGTGTGTAAATGAGCCTCGCGATATCCAAAATAGGGGGGGGGGGTTTGTCAGCCATTTGCCATTTTTACTTCATCAAATGATTGTATCCTGTATATTTTTTTAATTTTTATTCTAGTGTCTGGTCTCTACATAAAAGAGGGAAGTGAGGGGGTTCAATATACGGCAATATGTCACATGATCACGTGATCGCATGACGTCGTATCCTTGCTGCGTCACGTTGTCATTGCATAAAGCTGAACTCGCTGTGATCTGATCTTTCCACTTCCCCTGAGTGATACAATGTTACCCAACTCAGCTCCATGCTGTCCATGTATGGGAGGAATCAGGAAGTCTCCGTATTACAGATGTGGGCGGGTTGTCTCCTCTGTCTCTGTTATATCTCTTCTCCTATGTGGAGTGCATCCGGAAAGTATTCCCAGTGCTTCACTTTTTTCCACGTTTTGTTATGTTACAGCCTTATTACAAAATGGATAAAATTCATTATTTTCCTCAAAATTCTACAAACAATACTCCATAATGGGAACGTGAAAGAAGTTTGTTTGAAAATTTTTGCAAATTTATTAAAAATAAAAACGAAAAAAAAATCCCATGTACACAAGTATCACAGGCTCCTCCCATGTACACAAGTATCACAGCCTTTGCCACGGCACTCAAAATTGAGCTCAGGCTCCTCCTATTTCCACTGATCATCCTTGAGATGTTTCTACAACTTAATTGGAGTCCACCTGTGGTCAATTCAGTTGATTATGGAAAGGCACACACCTGTCTATATTGAAGGTCCCACAGTTAAAGAGGATGATGGGTTTACTTCCTCTTTCATTCCCTGCAAAGGCAAAGCATAATGGACTACTATGCATCGCATCGCATCGCATAGTAGTCCATTATGTGTCACTTACCTGACACAGGAGCCAGCGAAGTCGCCGCTGTCCCCTGTAGTCCGCCGCATCCATCTTCTCGGTGGGGTCTCGCAGCTCCGCCACTGTCATTCGGCGAAGCCGCGATGACGTCACTCCCGCGCATGCGCACGGGAGCCGACACGCGCGGCAGCTCCGTCGTTGAGAATGCCGCGCTCAGTGCGCCTGCGCGCCGCTGTCTACGGCGCATGTTTTCGGGCAAATATCTCCTAAACCATACAGGTTTAGGAGATATTTCTTGGACCTACAGGTAAGCCTTAATCTAGGCTTACCTGTAGGTCAAAGTGGTTTGTAAGGGTTTACGACCACTTTAACAGTGCATGTCGGAGCACAAACCAAGCCATGAAGTCCAAGGAATTGTCTGTAGACCTCAGAGACGGGACCGTATGGAGGCACAGATCTGGGGAAGGGTGCAGCAAAATTTCTGCAGCATTGAAGGTCCCAATGAGCACAGTGGCCTCCATCATCTGTAAATGGAAGAAGTTTGGGGCCACCAGGGCTCTTCTTAGAGTGGACCGCCTGCCCAAACTGAGCGGTCGGGGGAGAAGGGCCTTAGTCAGGGAGGTGACCTGATTGTCACTCTGACAGAGCCTCCAGCGTTTCTCAGTGGAGAGAGGAGAACCTTCCAGAAGAACAACCATCTCTGCATTCCACCAATCAGGCCTGTATAGTAGAGTGGCCAGACAGAAGCCACTCCTTGGTAAAATGCCACCTGGAGTTTGCCAAAAGGCACCTGAAGGACTCTCAGATCATGAGCACCAAACTTCTCTGGTCTGATGAAACAAATTGGTGCCAAAGGACCTTCACCAAAGTATTGAGCAAAGGCTGTGATACTTGTGTACATGGGAGGAGCCTGTGATACTTGTGTACATGGGAGGAGCCTGTGATACTTGTGTACATGGGAGGAGCCTGTGATACTTGTGTACATGGGAGGAGCCTGTGATACTTGTGTACATGGGAGGAGCCTGTGATACTTCTGTACATGGGAGGAGCCTGTGATACTTCTGTACATGGGAGGAGCCTGTGATACTTCTGTACAAGGGAGGAGCCTGTGATACTTATGTACATGGGAGGAGCCTGTGATACTTATGTACATGGGATTTTTAATAAATTTGCAAAGATCTCAAACAAACTTCTTTCACCTTGTCATTATGGAGTATTGTTTGTTTGTCGAATTTTGAGGAAAATAATGAATTTAATCCATTTTGGACAGAGAAAATTGAGGCTGTAACATAACAAAATGTGGAAAAAGTGAAGCGATGTGAATACTTTCTGGATGCTCTGTATCTACCTATGTATCGGAAGGATAAGTCTTCTTCTATATACTGGCATCGGGAAGAAAGTCTCTGTATTAAGGGATTTCTCTAGATTCCCGGTTACCATGGAAACTGGCAGAATTCACAAGCGGTTTGAAACTTTAGAACTAAAAATGAAGGAATGTTTTTCTCCTCAGCTGATTTGCAGGGGAAAAAAAAAATCTGACAGTTTTATACATGAGCTGCTTATTAACCATCACCCGATCTCCGTTCCAGGGGGACGTCCATCACCATTCATGGGGCCAACCTGGATTCCATCTCCAACGTCACCATCTCATACCGGGGCATGAAGAAGGTCAGTGCACGGCGCCAACCCTATACATTGTGTTCCAAGTTTGAAATCTGTGCCAGACCACAAATTAGATTTTTCCTTAAACCTCTCCAGAGCACAAATCACGTCATAAATATTTTGTCACCAACTTTATTTATAACCAACATGCCACATACATAGAAACCCAATAAAACAATTAAAGCTGAACTCCGTGGCACAAAATAAAAACTTTCACTTGGATAAAATCCACCTTGTGTGCGCCACTTCCTATACAAACCCAGATATTACCTTATAAAAGTAGCAGTGACATCATCACTGGGCAGTACATAACCTGTGCAGAGAGCGGAGCTGTGGGAGGGGCTGGCAGGATCCACCCGCTACACGCATGGGGGCTCAAACTCTGGGCCTCCAGCTGTTACAGAATTACAAGTCCCATCATGCCTTTGCCTTTGGGAGTTATGTGAGGGGTCCCGCAGGCTCCACCCACTACAGAGACTACAGGAGAGGGCGGAGACAAGACCAGTTGCCCTGCACAAGGAGAGCGTGCAGAGCTGTGGGAGGGACCCAGCAGGCTCCACCCACTACAGGCTGCCTGCAGGCAACTACAGGAGGGGGCGGAGACAAGACTAGTCCCCCTGCACAAGGGGAGAACTGAACGGTGGGAGGGGCTCACCCACTGCAGGCAGAGACTACAGGAGGGGGCGGAGACGAGACCAGTCACCCTGCACAAGAAGGCAGAGCTGTGGGAGGGGCCCTTCAGGCTCCACCCACTACAAGCTGCAGGCAAAAAACTACAAGAAGGGGGGCGGAGACAAGACTGGTCTCCCTGCACATGGAGAAGGCAGAACTGTGGGAGGGGCCCTGCAGGCTCCACTCACAAGAGGCTGCCTACAGAAGGGGGCGGAGAATAGACCGGTCTCCCTGCACAAGGAGAGGGAGCAGCAGTGAGCGGTCTTTATTACAGTCTCACACTGGATTACTGCACAGATCTGGAAGAAATACACAAAAGATCACCGAGATTCAGGAAGAATACACGTGATGAATGGATGCAGACAATGTTTGCTTATCCCGGAGTTCAGCTTTAGTTCCTATAATATCTGTGAAAAATTATTTTATTTGCACAGTCCCACCTATCGTGCAGTCCCCTCCTCACAGCAGAGCCCTACCTTTTGGCTCCAGCAGAGGGCAGGATATGGAGGAAGAGGTCTGGAGGAGGCGGTGGTCTTGCACGCTGCTTGCCCTGGATCAGAGTCATGCTTTGCCACTGTGCCGGCAGCCTGACTGCTAACACCAATAGCAAAAAAATGATGCTATGGGGTTGATTTAACAAAACTGGAGAGTGCAAAATCTGGTGCAGCTCTGCATGGTAGCCAATCAGCTTGTTCAATTAAAGTGGTTGTAAACCCTTACAACACACTTTGACCTACAGGTAAGCTTAGATTAAGGCTTACCTGTAGGTCCAAAAAATATCTCCTAAACCTACACAGTTTACGAGATATTTGCTGAAAGACAGGCACCGCTGTCAGTGGCGGCTCCCGTGCGCATGCGCGGGAGTGACGTCATCGTGGCTTCGCGGAATGACAGCGGCGGAGCAGCGAGACCCACGAGAGGATGGATGCGCCGGACTACAGGGGACAGCGGTGACATCGCTGGCTCCTGTGTCAGGTAAGTTTCATAGTTAGTAAGGTTGAATAAAGACACCAGTCCATCCAGTTCAACCTGAGTGAGTGTCTACCCCTATCCCTGTACATTGCACACTCACATTGGTCCCTACCCTCAAGGAGCTCACAATCTAAGGTCCCCATTCATATACTAGGGGCCAATTTTGGACAGAAGCCAATTAACCTACCTGCATGTCTTTGGAGTGTGGGAGGAAACCGGAGTACCCGGAGGAAACCCACACAGGCACAGGGAGAACATGCAAACTCCAGTCAGGTAGTGTCGTGGTTGGGATTTGAACCAGCGACCACTGTGCCGCCCTATTATGACACATAATGGACTACAATGCGATGCGATGCATAGTAGTCCATTATGCTTTACCTTTGCAGGGAATGAAAGAGGAAGTAAACTCATCAGGGTTTACTTCCTCTTTAAGCTTTGACAAAAAAACAAAAACAAAAAAAAACCTGGAAGCTGATTGGTTTCTATGCAGAATTCCACCAGATTTTGCACTCTCCAGCTTTAGTAAACCAACCCCTATGTGTCCTGCCCTAGGGCGTCATTGGTTGTGTTGGCGTTGGCGGCCAGTCCGCCCATACCAGGACAAACTATGTGCTGTGCTTGCGGCTCCCCAGGGGGGAACCCAAATTGTACTCTCAGGGTTTGGGAAACCATGACTTGTCTCACAGGCTACTGGCTGGGGCCTCAGTGTGAGATGGATAATTTATTTTTTATTTTTCATATATTCCATTTTCTGAGGAACATGTATATAAACCGATATATTCTGTCTGCAGACGTGTTACGGGTCCTTTTCTCCAAACCGCATCCTCTGCGGCACCCCAGCTCTCCAGTACCAAAAGGGAAGTTACGGGATCCTCGGCGTACAAATGGACGGGTACTCCTACAACCATTCAGCTAGGTTCGAATACTTCAAAGACTACACCATCCACCCTTTTCAGGGCGATGAACTTCAGCTGAAGAAAGACAATTTGGATGTAAGGACCCATGTAAGTACATGAGAGGCCAAGAAAAAAATAACCATGAAAAATCCCCGGTGGATTTAGTTGATCATTCTTGCTCTTCAACCACTTGCCGACCGCCTAACTGTAAATATATGTCATGGTTTTGACATTAAAAACTGGGATTATGGCTGCAGCTAGATGCCATTACCCTGGTATGTTCTTTTTTTTTTTTTTTTTTTTTTCTTTTAGGCAGCCGACTTCCTGATAAGTTATTCCAGCAGCGGATTCACCGCAAGATTATTTTTTTTTATTTTTTATAAGCGGCAGGAGAGGTCTCACTGCTTCCCGGGCAAATGTTACCGATTGCTGAGCCCGGGAACCATCTGGCGTCAGCTGGCTCAATACCCACCAGGGGCGGATCCAGAGTCTAATCTCGGGAGGGGCACTGCTATAAAATCTGTTTTTTTGGGGGAAATTTATATGGGAAATGGCTGGTATTTGCGCTTCAATCATTACGACACCATGGTTGTTATGGTGTCAGGATAATTGAAGCGCATTATTTCTATTAATACATTGTAATATAAAATTAAATGGTTCAACTCACCATAATGCAGAATCAGTGGGAGCCCTGAGGGTGTCACTTGCCACGTCACCTGCCACACATTGCGAATTGTCACTTGCCACGTTGCCTGCCACACATTGCGGATTGCCACTTGCAACGTAGCCTGCCACACATTGCGGATTGTCACTTGCCACGTCACCTGCCACACATTGCGGATTGTCACTTGCCACGTCGCCTGTCACCAGATGCGGATTGCCACATAGCCTGCCACACATTGCAGATTGTCACTTGCCACGTCACCTGCCACACATTGCGGATTGTCACTTGCCACGTTGCCTGCCACACATTGCGGATTGCCACGTCACCTGCCACACATTGGGGATTGTCACTTGCCACGTCACCTGCCACACATTGCGGATTGTCACTTGCCACGTTGCCTGCCACACATTGCAGATTGTCACTTGCCACGTAGTCTGCCACACATTGCGGATTGTCACTTGCCACGTAGCCTGCCACACATTGCGGATTGTCACTTGCCCAGTCGCCTTCCACACATTGCGGATTGCCACTTGCCACGTAGTCTGCCACACATTGCGGATTGCCACTTGCCACGTAGTCTGGCACACATTGCGGATTGCCACTTGCCACGTAGCCTGCCACACATTGCGGATTGCCACTTGCCACGTAGCCTGCCACACATTGCGGATTGCCACTTGCCACGTAGCCTGCCACACATTGCGGATTGCCACTTGCCACGTAGTCTGCCACACATTGCGGATTGCCACTTGCCACGTAGTCCGCCACACATTGCGGATTGCCACTTGCCACGTAGCCTGCCACACATTGCGTATTGTCACCTACTGTGTCACTTTTCTGCTAAGGTGGTCTTTTGTTGAGTCCAGAGTGAAGATGAGCAGCAGAGAGATGATGTAATCTCTCTGCTGCATACAGCTTCCCGCACAGTGAGGGCGGAACTGGAGGGATGCAGGGCAGTGAGAGATGATGTCCTCTCCCTGCTCCCCTGCCTGCTGGCTTCCTGACTGGCCAGCAGCCCTCCTAAGCCGCCCAGCTGCCCCCCCCCCACCCGTCCACTCAGCGCGGGCACCCGCGGAACCGGCCGCGCTGGCACCCGCGGAACCGGCTGTGCAGTCATCAGCTGGCGGTATTCTCGGAGGGAGCAATTGACCCGTTGCCCCCCCCCTGGATCCACCCCTGATACCCACCTCTCATATTTATGCCCATGGAGGACCAGAGAGGTGTTTTTTCTTTTTTTGTTTTAGTCTTTTGCTTTTAAGGATAGAGAAGAGATTCGGGGTCTTTTAGACCCCAGATTTCTCCATGAATGTTATGCTGTATTGTTATGGCAAGGGATGTTTACATTCCTTGCAATAGCAATAAAAGTAATCACAATTTTTTTTTTTAAGGGACGGTGTAAAAATTAAAAAAGAAAAAAAATGTTTTTTTTAAACCACCCCCCTCCCCACGTACTTGCACGCAGGAGTGAACGTAGGTCACGCCCACACATGTAAACGGTGATTGCACCCCACATGTGAGGTATCGCCATTAACGTCTGAGCGAGAGCAATATTTCTAGCACAGGACCTCCTCTGTAACTGTAAATGGGTAACCTGTAGAAATTTTTAAAGAGTCGCCTATGGAGATTAAGTAGCATAGTTTGGCACCATTCCACAAGCGAAGGTGAGCGGGGTCTGGAGCGGAGCAACTAGCAGACGGCACATCTGGGTGCAACATGGGAACGCTATAGCGGAAAGTGAATGGGGACCAGAGAGGGAGAGGACTGAGCGGCAGAGGAGCAGCGGAGCTGGGGGACCAGAGCAGGAGAAACTAGCAGATGTCACACGTGGTGTGCAGTACAATACAGCAATACAGAGAGCGGTCCCCAAGAGAGAGGAGGCTCAGCAAACCATAGGATCAGTTATTGCTGTGTGGGGGATCAGCAGAGCTGGGGGTTACTACTGATTGGGGGGGGGGGGGGGAATTAGCAAAGCTGGGGATACTACAGAGCTGGGAGTACTACTGAGCAGGGAATATGCTGAATGAGGGTACTAATGAGCTGTGGATCTGCTGAGTCGGGGTACTACTGAGCTGGAGTTCTTTTGGGCCCCTTTAAAGAAGAAGTAAACCCTGATGGGTTTACTTCCTCTTTGATTCCCTGCAAAGGTAAAGCATAATGGACTACTATGCATCCCATAGTAGTCCATTATGTGTCACTTACCTGACACAGGAGCCAGCAAAGTCACCACTGTCCCCTTGTGTACGGAGCCTTCATCTTCTCGGTGGGTCTCGCTGCTCCAGCGCTGTCATTCGACGAAGCCGCGATGACGTCACTCCCGTACATGCGCACGGGAGCCGCCACTCGCGGCATATCGGCGTTGACCGCGGCGGCGCGCTCAGTGCGCCCGCTTGCCGCTGTCTAGACAGTGGTGCCTGTGTTTTGGCAAATATCTCCTAAACCGTGTAGGTTTAGGAGATATTTCTTGGACCTACAGGTAAGCCTTAATCTAGGCTTACCTGTAGGTCAAAGTGGTTTGTAAGGGTTTACAACCACTTTAAAAGAAATAGAGAATCAACGCACACATACAGGGCATTTGCCAAGCTTCATTAAAGCTTCAAAAAATCATCCAATGAAGCATCAAAAAAACGTAAAAAAAATTGTGTTGAAGTAGTAGGTGCTTTAATGTGCCTTGAAGTTGAAGAAAGTGTAAATAGGGCCTGAAAGTGTTTCTTCGAAGCCATAAGAGTTCAGCTGTCATGGAACAAGTTGCTGTATTCTTGCTCAGTACTGAAAAGCTCCTTCAGTGTGAAAGGGGTCTTAATGTGGTGATCACCCATGTGATAGGTGCCTGGATTGTTATAATGATTGGTGTTCTTGATTCTGTTCATATTTCATCCCTCTTAGCATGAAAACCTCAGTCAGGTGAGCAACTGTTTGAACATCTCCATGACCATCGGTGGACGAGAGTGTTACCCAAAAGTGTTGGATAACGAGATCACCTGTAGGGTACCTAAAGATATGGTGATCCCATCAGAGGGCTTGGTGGTACAGGTACGCTTTACGAAACTGTGATAAAATGACCAGAGATGAATGTACAGATATTTCATTATTACAGCAGTCAGAATATCCTCAGCAATGTGGAGGACATATGAAGTCTCTGAAGGAGCCTCCATGTCCCCACCGGTGGTCATAGACGCACCTGGCTTATTTTGTGTGGAAGCCAATAATCCAACTGATATGTTTTGGGTTGTGGGAGGGAACAGAAACGCCCAAAGAAACTAAGTATGGGTAGAGAATACAAACCCAAAAAGGGGAAAATAATACTGAGGGTATGCTATAGGCCCCCCTAACTTGAGGGAGGAGGGGGAGGCGGACCTCCTATCACAAGTTGGATTAGCGGCAAGCATGGGAAGTGTTATCATAATTGGGGGATATTAACTATCCAGACTTAGACTGGGCTGAGGGAACCACGCATTCGTCTAAGTCTCGCCAGTTCCCAAATGTTTTGCAGGGCAATTTTATGGGTCAGATGGTAGACGTACCAACTAGAAATAAAGCGTTACTAGATTTACTGATTACCAACAATACAGACATGATCACGGGTGTAGAAATACAAGGCAATTTAGGAAACAGCGATCACAGGTCAATTGGCTTCAGTATAAATCACACAAATAGGAAACATAAGGGGAATACAAAGACACTGAATTTCAAAAGGGCCAACTTCCCTAAACTACGATAAAATCTTAAGAACGAAGAACACGGAGGAGAGATGGGTTTGCTTTAAGAGCATATTAAATAAGGGCATTAACCAATGCATCCCATTGGGTAATGCATTTAAAAGGGCGAACAAAAGTCCTGGATGGCTTGACTCCAATGTAAAAATGCATATAAAAGCAAAGGAGAAGGCCTTCAAAAAATACAAGGTTGAGGAATCATCATCATCATCAGCATTCAGACTTTGCAAAGAATGCAACAAGATATGTAAGGGTGCAATTGGGACGACTAAAATAGAACACGAAAGACACATAGTGGAGGAGAGTAAAAAAAAATCCCAAGAAATTCTTTAAGTATGTAAACAGTAAAAAAGGAAGGACAGACCATATTGGCCCCATAAAGAATGAGGAAGGACATCTGGTTACAAAGGATGAGGAGATGATGAAGGTATTGAATTTATTCCCTCTGTCTTCACAAGGGAATCGGAGGGGCTTTAGTAACCAAAACTGCAGTGTTTATCCTTATGACACATCACAGGAAGCACCCACACTGCTAACATAGGACAGAATTAGAAATAGACTTGGGGAAACTTAAGATTAATCACTGAGACCAGGTGGCTTGCATCCCAGGGTGCTTGGGGAACTGAGTCAAGTAATTGCCAGACCATTGTTCCTAATTTTTACTGACCGTCTACAGACTGGAATGGTACCAGCTGATTTGAGAAAAGCCAATGTAGCACCAATATTTAAAAGGGGCCCAAAATACATCCCTGGGAATTACAGACCAGCTAGCCTAACATCAATAGTATGTAAGCTCTTGGAGGGGATGATAAGGGACTATATACAAGATTTTAGTAATGAAAACGGTATCATTAGCAGTAGTCAGCATGGATTCATAAAGAATCGTTCTTGCCAAACCAATCTATTAACCTTCTATGAGGAGGTGAGTTGCCATCTAGATAAAGGAAGGCCCAAGTGGCACAGAACCCCCAATCACCTGACCCCACCCAAACAAATAGGCTCTCCCAGCAGGCCAAGGGACCCAAAAAAATCCCTGCCCATTGGCTGAGACACCCCACCCACTCCCAGTCTGTCCTTGCAATGCCAGAAGAGAGAGGTGCAGCAACTCCAGAACTAGGGTGGAATCAATTGATCTCCTATCAATTGGCCAAGGCAACTATACCTGGCAGGTAAATTATGCTACACATAACTTTTAGTTACATACTTGATAAACATATTCCTATGTTTAAAATAGCATTCCTCCTATCATCATGTAACTATTTATACGTTATTATTTTTTATTATTTATACACACTATTTATGCCCATGTTTTTATAGCTCTGATGAAGGGGAGCCTTACACCCCCAAAACGTGTTGGCTTTTCACCTTGGATATTAACGGTGAAATTTTAATATTTTTGAAATTCTAAACTATTGGTGATAGGATCAAAGGTGTGGTAATCAACTGTGGGCAGAAGGTTTTTTTCTGAGGGGCAGGCCAGTGGTCTCAGGTGTAGTGGTATCTGTTAAGGCTTCGCTGAAGAAACTATACCCAAGCTCAACTGGTCTGTTACCACATAGATTGCTGAGGCCCAGTGCTCATGGCTGGCGTGTGTGCTCCCAAGGCATCAATCCATAGAAGGAATTATCCGGCAACCCAGTACGTTCCAAATTTTTTATCAGGCTGCATTAAAAGTGGTACAAAATAGCTACCATGCTTTGGCCATGATGGCCTGCAAGGCCGTCATGGCCGAAACGTGTTAGCCATTTGTGCCGCTTTTAATGTAGCCTTATAAAGATTTTGGAACTTACCGGGTTGCCGGATAATTTTGTCTATGGATTGTTAAGGCTTCGGTCACCAAGAACCTTCCAAGTATGTGGGTGGAGAAAGGTGGTTACTCTCTAGGCCTTGGGGGTTCCCATCCTGGGTCCTCTGTGGGGTTCTCAGTAGGGGAAACTATTGGTGAAGCTCTTTTGTCCTGAATTTTGCTTGAGCTGCTTTTCGAGGCCCCTTTGTAAACTGAATTACTGGTGGATCTAGCACCTAGCATTCATGCCCCCATGAACCCATGCGTATGCTTCCACTTTGTAAGAGGGTCTTTGTAATTAGCTGGATGTTGGCGCCAAGATCACAAGTCCCTACCCCCGGTCCTGTCCTGTTAGAACACTGCCTTTCCTGCTGAGGCCGAACCCTCTGCTATCTTGTGCCCCACTCCAAGCCAGGTGCCTCCACATGACATTCCCGGTCATTGACCATTACATACCCGAAAGGAAGGAATGTCCACTCAAAATGGTCTAGAGTGGTTAGGGGGGTACCCCAAGGCTCTGTCCTGGGGCCAATTCTATATAATTTATTTATAAATGATATAGAAGATGGGATAAATAGGAATTCAGGTAAGCGCAGTAGTCACATGTGAAAGCATATGCAGCACCTTGTTCGCTATCGCTCTTTAACATTCTCTCTTCCACCAGGGGTCATTAGTATTCACAGGACTGGGCTCTCTGTAGTCACCTCCTCCTCTGGGACCTTTCCTGGCACCCTGCAGGGCAGTAGCCTCACTCCGGGAACTTTTGGCCTGGCCTAAAAGACCTTTTGCAATCCGCCCAAGCCCCCACCTCCATAAGGGACAGAGTTTACATTGGGCTCTTCCTGGGTGCAGGTCCACTCCCTCTGGCCTCCTGCCTTGTCCAGGGCCTACACTTGCTGTGCTGTCTACACCTGCATAGATGTGGTGTTTTATCTCCCATGGCCCAGGTGCTACTAGGGCTCCTCCCAGCCTGGCTTATACCTGGGCACTGACTCCCCCATGACATCACTGCAGGATGGCTCTACCTAAAAGGGGCCTAACACCTGATGACACGGCTTGTAACCAGACTTTATTCTGGTACAGAGCCACCTAGTGGCAAAGTGGCTATCTGCACCTGCCTACAACCTGACTTCTCTTTCTATGAGTCCCTCTGCCCACCGTGGCTTGTGACTGTGCCACTCTTTCCTTTCTACCCTCAGGTGTGCGTGGACGGTGTCTGCAGTGAGCTGGGTAAGGTCGTAGTTGTTAATCTCATTGATCCGGTGCTGGGGATAGTCCTGGGAACGGTGGCCGCCTTATTGGTCTGCATAGCATTGGCCTTCCTGATCTGGAAGCAGCAGAAATCTGGAAAGAAGAAAAGTAAGTAGATGGGATTGTGTATATCGGGACACACACACACACACACACACACACACACACACACACACACACACACACACACACACACAGCGATCGGAAGATTGTGATCGAACATTCCTCACCCTTCTTATTATTTTTTATTTTCACAGTTGCAGAGAACATGGAATTATTGGTGAATAATAACAGAGAAAACCTCTCCTCCCCGACGGGCCTTCCCATTCACTCCATGCACATCGACTACAGAGAGTCTTGTAAGAGGACAATGCTTGCTATATTCTCATACGTTTCCAGCTTTACCTTTCCAGCTTTACCTTTCCAGCTTTACCTTTCCAGCTTTACCTTTCCAGCTTTACCTTTCCAGCTTTACCTTTCCAGCTTTACCTTTCCAGCTTTACCTTTTCAGCTTTACCTTTTCAGCTTTACCTTTGTGTTTTTTATTATATACTAGATATGTGTGATTCATTTCATTACCAATTGAAATTATTTTTTCAGTATTTAGAGATTTGGATGTATCCGAATTTCTGAATCCCAATAGTAAGGAATTTCAATGAATCCGAAATAAATTCTAATTAAATTAATTATCCGAATTTGAAATAACCACTTGCCGACTGCATACTTGCATATATGGCGGCAAAGTGGCACGGCTGCGCCGGATCCTGTACCTAGTACATGATCTGACAGTTCCCAGTCTGGGGCATGCATGCGCCCCGCCGCCGGCTCCTTCCCGCTCCGATTGCACACAGCAGTGGGTACCGCAGACTCTATGTCCCCTGGCACCCGCCGATTGTTCAGTACATAGGCAGAATGGCGATCTGTCAGTAGGGAGGGCATGGATCCTGTGTTCCTGCAAAAGAAGGGATGCGGCTCTATGCCTTCCCTTAGTAAAAGCACCTCCCCCACAGTACACATGCACTGGCTAAGAACACGGTTTAACCCTTTGCTTGCCCCTGATGTTACCCCCTCCTTTCCCAGTTCCCATTAGTACAGTGACAGTGAATATTTTTTAGCTCTGATCACTAAGAATGCACCGATACCATTTTCTTTACGAGTACCGATACTTTATTTTTATTACTTGCCGTTAGCAATTACCGATACCTACGGTTTCGTTTTAACGTCAGCTGTCAGCAATGGTACAAAGTATTTAAAAAGTTATTTACAAATTAAACAGATTTTCAGCGCTTTTTCAATGTGAAATGTGTAAAAAATAAATAAATAAATATATATATATATATATATATATATATAGTGTATGTATGTAAAATATGCACTAACAAAGCAAAAAAAAAAAAAAAAGTTTTCATTGTTTATCTTTTAGAAAATAGATGTGAATAAAAAAAAAAAAAAGCAGGAAAATAATAATTAAATGGAGGAGAATAGGGAGTTAAAGCTGATTAGAGTAAATTAAGGGGTTAAACAGAGGAATATTTATTCATCCCTTTTGATCTGCAGATGACGAAACAGAAAGATACAAAAAAAAATGTGTTTTTTTTATTTTAGTGTTTCAGGGCTGAGCAATGTTATTAATAAACATTGCTGGCTGCTTTTTTAATTTTTTTAATTTTTTTTTTTACAACTCCAATTACCGGAATTCTTTAACACTGGGGAGACCCGCTGACAGCTCAAAGAACCGAGCCTGAAAAAATATATAAAATAATGGAATAGAATATAAAAGAATAAAATAGAATAGTATAGAATAGAAAAAAACTAGAATAGATTAGAATAAAATCTAACAAATATAGCCGTCTTCCAAAATTAGAATTTTGAAATTTTGTATTTTAAATGTCAAAATTTGAATTTTAAAATTGGAATTGATTTGAAAATAAGGATTATACGAAACAAATTCCAAAAACAAATCATTCCAACATAACAAATATGACGAAACAAAATGATCAATAAATCCGAAATTAAACAAAACTCAGATTGATTTTTCCTGGTGTGTGAATGGGATTATGTTGGAAAAATCTATTGTGAATGTATAATGGAGGTTTTAGAACTGGAGCATTGTGGTTCAGATGATGCTGAGAGTTCCTTGGGGGCGGGGCAGTTCCTGTGCTCTGCTCGATTGTTCTTTTCTTGACTTTTCCTGTCCTCTGCTCATGTAGACATCCCCAGCAGCAGCTCTGGTGGTGGGACTTTCCATGGGGCCATTTACTCTGCAAACAGTATTGGGGCCAGCTCCATGCCGCTTCTCATCACCAACGTACTGGACAGCCTGAGGCCGGAGCTGCTAGAGGAGGTGAAGGATGTTCTGATCCCGGAGGGCCGACTGATCACCCACCGCGATCGCATCATTGGGAAGGGTGAGCACCTTGTTTTGTGAAATCGATTTTTGGTGAACATCAATCAGGCAGTCAAGAATAGAAGACTTCACAGAAGGAGACTCCAGTGGGATAGTCCTTAAAGGGTTGGGCCACCCAGAATGAATGCTTGATGATAGGTGAAGCTTTGTGAGTCAGTCTCTGGCTTCTACCTGTGTTGAATACTCCCCAACGATGAGATCCGTCTGCCATAATTTCTCGCTATGTTCTTCACTTGGGAGATTGGGGGGCTTCACCATCCTTCGTATTCCAGCTTCTGCTACATTGTCCACAATGTACAAATCAATGAAAATCTACTAGCGATGACGAGAACTCCTCATAATGGGCACAGCAGATGGGCAGATGCAGAAACTCTGCACAGGGATGGTGGGAACCCCTCATAATGGGCAAAGCAGGTGTGCAAACCAAGGAACTCAGTGCAAAGGTGGTGGAAGGCCCTTATAATGGGTACAGCAGGGGTGGAAACCCTGGGAACTCAGCACAGGGATGGTGGGAACACCTCATAATGGGCACAGCCGGTGTACAGACTCAGGAGCTCAGCACAGGGATGGTGGGAACCCCTCATAATGAGCACAGCAGGTGTATAGACCTGAGAAATTGCCACAGGGACAGTGGGAGCCCCTCATAATGGACACATTAGATATACAGACCTGGGAACTTGGCACAGGGCTGGTGGGAACCCCTCATAATGGACACAGCAGGTGTACAGAGCCAGGAACTCAGCACAGGAATGGTGGGAACTCCTCACAATGGCCACAGCAGGTATACAGACCTGGGAACTCAGCACAGGGATGGTGGGAACCCCTCATAATTGGCAAAGCAGGTGTGCAAACCAAGGAACTCAGTGCAAAGGTGGTGGAGGGCCCTCATAATGGGTACAGCAGGGGTGGAAACCTGGGAACTTAGCACAGGGATGGTGGGAACCCCTCATAATGGGCACAGCAGGTGTACAGACCCGGGAACTCAGCACAGGGATGGTGGGAGCCCTTCATAATGGGCACAGCAGGTGTACAGACCCGGGAGCTCAGCACAGGGATGGTGGGAGCCCTTCATAATGGGCACAGCAGGTGTACAGACCCGGGAACTCAGCACAGGGATGGTTAGAGCCCCTCATAATGGTTACAACAGGAGTCCAGACCAAGCAACGCGTAGAGATCTCATTGATAGAATCCCCAATAGACTGATGAAGCTGGTGGTGGTTCAGCATTCGGACTGCACCACACGTTGTGATTCAAAAAGATTTCTTCAAACTTTTATGAAAAAGAAAAACATTGGGGACATTTATCAGACTCGTTGGAAGGTGATGATGCAGAATGGGAACACCGGCCCTCAAGTATGGATGTCTAAACTGCTACCTAACCACCAAATGAAAACCTTCATGGGGGGGAACACCAGGATGAGAGCTGGGATAATTTGTTTGTATAAAACAATATGTAGGGGGGGTGGGGATTTTGGTATTTGTACTTATGATCCTCTTCTGATTTAGCTTTATACTCTCTTTGTAGGACATTTTGGCAGTGTGTACCATGGGACGTACTGTGAAGAGGACGGCCGGGAAGTGCATTGCGCTGTCAAGTCTCTCAACAGTGAGCACATATATAGGGGCTTCTGCACGGTTGCCATATTCTGGGGTCATCAGGGGACCCATCTGACAGTGGGAGTCCTGCAGCTGGGGCATCCTGGGGCATTTAACCCATTTGCAGATTTGGGTGGAGTCACTGTTATCTTCAATGACTGTTATTAGATGTAGTGTAGCACCCTGATGTTTACGAAGGGTTGCTATCGAATTTAGTTGCCAGGTGGTAGTTGCCTTGGCCAATTGTTAGGAGATCAATTGATTTTGCCCTAATTCTGGAATTGCTGCACTTCTCTCTTCTGTCACTATGTGGCCGGGTATCTGGTGGCATTAGATAAGACAAGGGCATAGCAAGGACAGATTAGAAATGAAAGGGATGTCTCAGCCAATGGACAGGGATTTTCTTGGGTCCCTTGGCCTGCTGGGAGAACCAATTTATTTGGGTGGAGTCAGGTGATCACTGTTCTGTGCCACCTGGACAGCTGTCTGGGTGGACGTGTGCTATGTTGCCCCCATCTGCTAGGCCATAAGCCTTAGGCCTATCCCAGGGACATCTGGCTGCTAGGCTGTCTGAGGGGCCTATCCAGAAGCAGGAGAGCAGCCTAGGGTTGGGACTGTGGGCTTGTACTCCAAACCCGCGAGTAATGGTTCCATTGGCCGGGGAACCAGTCGTGGTTGGAGGTAGAGGGGAATGTGTCGCCAATAAGGGACCGTCCACCTTGCTACCGGAGACCAAAGTCAGTGAGCTGAGGCCAGTACCAGAGCAGAGTTCTCGCCAGCCGGGGATGGTGAAGAAGTGGGAAAACTTCAGCCAGTACCAAGTCAGGGACCCAGCGGGACAGCAGAGGTGATGCTTGTGGAGCATCAGTGAGTGCCAAGCCAGGGACCTAACATGTCAGCTGGGGGGGTGAAGCTTGAAGAGTATCTGGGACTGCCAAGCCAGGGACCCAGCAAGGAAGCGGAGGTGACGCTTGAGGAAGATACTAAAGTGGAAGAGCTCAGAGGATCCAGTGGCTAGTGGATCTGAAGTCTAGAGAGAGAGATTGGGAGCTCGTTGAGTGAAGACCCCCACAGTGAGTGAGTGTGGGGTAAAGCCCCATACACACTATCAGATTTTCTGCTGATTTTTTTTTTCCTTCAGATTTACCAAAACCATGTAGTGGAAGGTCCTGCCTGATTGCATACACATTGAAACTCCTAAGGTTTGACCTCATATTATATGGTTTTGGTAAATCTGAAGGAAAAACTCAGCAGAAAAACTGATAGTGTGTATGGGGCTTAAGGAGAACTTGTTCGTGTTGCAAATAGTTGAATATCATTACCGTTAATAACAGCTACAAGATTGTTGCCATAGGAGACAGTGATCCTACCTATACAGAGGTGGTGTCCGGCTGGAAGCCTTCACCTGTATAGCTGTCTACCTATAGAAGTCTCGGAGTTTGCTAATTATCTTTGCATCTATCTAAGGGTGTCCTGACCATAACCCTCTCTCACACAGTTCTGTTTAAAGCGGAGCTCCACCCTAAAGTGGAACTTCCACTCATTGGAACCCCCCCCCCCCCCTTCCGGTGCCACAATTGGCACCTTTCAGGGGGGAGGGGGGGGTGCAGATACCTGTATAATACAGGTATTTGCACCCACTTCCGGGAATAGATAGCCGCAGATTCTGTGGGTATTTACGCCACTTCCTGCGGGGCCCCCGATGTCTGCTGGGAAACACACGGATCCCAGAGACAACAGGGACCATCCTTATTGCGCAGCGCGACTCGCGCATGCGCAGTAGGGAACCGGGAAGTGAAGCCGCAAGGCTTCACTTCCTGATTCCCATAGTGAAGATGGCGGCGGCAGCGCCCGAGAGCCGATCGAGAGATCAGCTTCGGGTGCCGACATCGCAGGCGCGTTGGGCGGGTAAGTGTCCATATTTTAAAAGTCAGCAGCTGCAGTATTTAATAAAAATAAAAAATGGTAGAACTCCCGCTTTAAGAGGCTCTTTGCATTCAAAAAGTGTCTGGCGCCCACCTGTTCATCTTGCATTACACCCACCATGCCTTGTAACCCACTCTACACTGAAGGATGTCAGCAGTGCCGGGACAAGGTCACCCAGCGCCCAGGGCAAAGATGCCAAACTGCGCCCCCCTTTCCCTTAGGGTTAGGGTCAGGGTGCCCCCTACCCCTGCAATAGACCATTGCGCCAGGGGCAGCCGCCTCTCCTCCCCACCCCTTGTCCCGGCCCTGGATGTCAGCTGTACTTAACTCTGGAGGTCACCATTAGGCCTAAAGAGGCCGGAGACTTTGCTACAATATTAAGGTTAGGTTTGGTCTACCCGGAGTTAGACTCACCGGGCCAGCCAATGGAGAGAGACATTTTGGGGTAGGATATATGTACTTCTGAACTTGCCAAATAAAAAAAATCAGGAAGAGACGTGGAGGAAGAAATCGATAAAGTGACTCAGTGGTGGGTCCAGTGAAGCCTATGAACCCAAACTATAGAACAAAGGGGCTGATCCAAGAATCAAGGCTTTGTATCATTTATTGGAAGTGTGGATTTGAATTTATGATGATGTCTGAGCTCTGTGTCTCATCTTCTTAGGGATAACGGATGTGGAGGAGGTGGTGGAGTTCCTTAGAGAAGGGATCCTGATGAAGAGCTTCCATCACCCGCATGTCTTGTCCCTCACTGGGATATTCTTACCGCGGGACGGTCTTCCCTTGGTGGTCCTGCCGTACATGTCACATGGGGACCTGAGACACTTCATCCGCAGCGAGGACAGAGTAAGTCCACCACTGTGTCTTCCATCTGATTTCCATCTGATTCTCTGTCAGAACAACTATGGCTGCTTAAAGATAAAGTCCATGGAGAAATTTCCTCCATCATTCTACAAACTCTCTGATTGATCGAGAGAACAGACACCGGCTTTGATCCTTGTAGACCCCTAGTGCCCAACCTACAGATCTTTGGCACTTACTGTGGAGTGAGCCACACAATAGTCTAATAATTTCACAAATATGGAAACATGGACTGTAATAAGTGATCTGTAAGCCCCTGTACACACGGGTCGGAGATTCCGACAACCAAATCCGTCGGATTTTGTCTGAAACTGTTGCATACACACGGTCGGACAAAGTTGTCGGAAAATCCGATCGTTCAGAACGTGATGACGTTATTTCGTTATGACGGAACTACATTCAGGCTAGTAGCCAATAGCTTTGATGTAGGAATTTGATCTGAGCATGCGTGGCACTTTGTCCGATCGGAATTCTCTACACATGATCGGAGTATGTCCGATCGGAGAATTTTGTCTGAAAATGTTACCAACAAGTTGGAAAACTTGGCCCGTCGGATGCTCCGACGGAAACAGTCCGATGGAGACCACACACAGTCGGAATATCCGACAAAACGGTCCGATCAGACACATTCCGTCGGAATCTCCGACCGTGTGTACAAGGGCTAACAGTCTCATGTAACAAGTCTTTAATCTATGACTATCTTCCAAATTATGTCCACAGGCACCAATGATTTCTATCGTTTTCCTGACGTCTAATACCATCTCCTCTAGGATGTCTGCAGTCTGACCATTTCCTGTAGTATATCTGCAGTCTCTGACCATCTCCTGTAGTATATCTGCAGTCTCTGACCATCTCCTGTAGTATATCTGCAGTCTCTGACCATCTCCTGTAGTATATCTGCAGTCTCTGACCATCTCCTGTAGTATGTCTGCAGTCTTTGACCATCTCCTCTAGTATGTCTGCAGTCTCTGACCATCTCCTCTAGTATGTCTGCAGTCTCTGACCATCTCCTATAGGATGTCTGCAGTCTCTGACCATCTCCTGTAGGATGTCTGCAGTCTCTGACCATCTCCTGTAGTATGTCTGCAGTCTCTGACCATCTCCTGTACTATGTCTGCAGTCTCTGACCATCTCCTGTACTATGTCTGCAGTCTCTGACCATCTCCTGTAGGATGTCTGCAGTCTCTGACCATCTCCTGTACTATGTCTGCAGTCTCTGACCATCTCCTGTAGTATGTCTGCAGTCTATGACCATCTCCTGTAGTATGTCTGCAGTCTCTGACCATCTCCTGTAGTATGTCTGCAGTCTCTGACCATCTCCTGTAGGATGTCTGCAGTCTCTGACAGCTTTCTGAATCATTACATTCACTGAATATTATGATGTTTAGTGGTAACAATTGAGGCTCCTTATATCAAGAGAATTGCCCCCCTCTGTTCTAGGTAGTAACACAACGCTGCTTACATAGACTCCTGCAATGGCTGTCATTAGGACATTTTCTGCATCTAAAGAGAGAAGTAAGAGATGTCAGTGACTGTTCGGGATACGAAGTGCCCATAATGAGATCTGTGGGCTTTGGAAGTCTCTGGGAAGTTGGCATTGTGGTGCAGCTTGTCCCAGGAGACCCCCAGTCATGATCCTTTCTGGCTGCTGTTGGTGGCGGGAGTTGACGGGCAATGCAGAGTTTCTGGATGGGGAGTCTGTACACCATGAATACGCCAAGAGAACATTCGTTGCTGGCCTCATTAATCTCCAGAGAGAAAGAGAATGTTCTGTGTGTTCTGCCAGAGAAATCTCATCTGTAAAACGGAAGTCATGATAGAAAATCTTCTTTTTATGTTCTATGTAGCAGGAAAATCTGTAGAAGTTCTGACCAACAAAAGCCTCCCCCCATCCGTGCTTTCATCCATAGGTGTGCATCCATTTAGGGTGTGCACCCCAAAGCTCAAACACACATGTGCATGTATGTATATATGGGTGGGGTTGCAATTGAGGCCCCTGTGACCTCCTGAAGCTCTGCCAGTGATGCACGGGGTGAATAGGGTGTGCCCAGTCACATTTGGCACACCCTGTGCGCACGCCTATGCTTTCATCTACCGCCTTGGTGGCCCAACCTGTGGGCTGAGGGTCACATGTGGCCCTTTAGAGACCGCAGTTGTTATTAATGGAAGCATTCATTAGTAATGGGGAATCTTTAGGGGTCTTACAAAGCGTGTACCCGGTCTCTCAATAACTCCTCATCCAACCACACCCGTTGCAGGTCTGTAGTCTCTGATCATCTCCTCTAGTATGTCTGAAGTCTCTGACAGTTTTCTGTCAAATATTGAAAATTATGTGTGGCCCTTGGAGCTGTCAGGGGCCACTACATCTATGAGTTGGCAACCACTGATTTACAGACTGCCATGAAAGGTAGAGATTGCATACTGTCCCCCCAGCATGACGTGTCCATCCTCCCCATTGTATTTGTAGATCGGATCTACATGTGTTTACACTGAATTTCATGCAACTTTATTAGTAACACAAAAATCCACCCAGAGGCATTACTTTTACAGCAGCTTGAATACCCCCCCCCCCCCCAAGCCAGGCCACCATATATGGTGGTTTCTGGGCTGTCCTGTTCCTCCAGGACTGCATTAAGCACCCAGGACTGCTTCCCACAAAGGAGATGGAGGAACGTCCATTCCCCGATCTCTCTAATGCATGAACCTGGAAGCAACAAGGATTTTTTCACTTCCGGTTTCAGAGCTGTCATTCCCCAGCTGTTACAGCCATGAAAGCAGCTAAGCAAGCATGATCTGTGCTTTGGAGGTTAGCTGCTTTGGAAGGTAAGGGAGACATCAGGGGCAGTGGCGGCTGGTGCTCAACTTTTTGGGTGGGGGACACACCGTGCTACCCCCAAGATGGGTCAGAGGGGAAGGTGGTGATTGATGGCCTTACCTTAGGACGATGACAAGGTGTTAATGCTGGATCCGGGGTAGGGCTTCTGGAAGCTGGAATAGGCTGTTGCTTCCCCTCCGCCCCTCCACCTGCTGCTCCTCGCTGCACATGGCCCGCAGCTTGCCGAGGGAAGAGCCAGGGCCGTTGCTTCCCCTCCTAAGACTCCCTGGCCAATCTGGTTTCAAGACCCGCTTCCTGATTGGCCGGGAGGAGAAGCAGGAAGACATTTAGGGAATATTAATTCGCTAATGTCACACATTTGGGTGGGCTCACTGCGCCCCGAGCCCACCCTTTTTGAAGCCAGTTAGAGCCTCAGGCTCTAATCATGTGCTTCAGAAAAAAACCCACATTGAAATCCAATGTGTCCGGCGCCCTTCATGGAGATTAAGGGCTGGATGCATGTGTTGGGGGGGGGGGGGGGGGGGGCAACACGCCCCTAGTAAAGCAGCTGCTAATAAACCCCTGATGTCTCCATAAAGAGGTTCTGGCACATGCCCAATGCTAACACAAGGGGGCGTGTTATCTTCCTTTAGATAACAATAAGGCTCCATTCACACCTAAGCATACTGCAGCGACACCTGTTGCTCCGCGCTTTTTTTGTGTTTTTTTTATGGCACGTTTTTGGAGCTGCACAATTCATTTGAATGGACCTCCCCCCCCCCCCCCCCCCCCCCGCTCCAATGCAATTTTAGGTGCGATTTTAGCAGATTTTGTCACTCGAAACCGCACCACTTTTGGGGTGCCATTAAGAAATAATGGTGTCACAAAAATGTCCCGTGTTTTGCTGTGATTCTGAAATCCAGTAAGCTCAGGTGTAAATGGAGCCTAAAAAAATGTAAATAAAATACTATGTATTTTTTTCCCTCAAAATTTGCGTTTTGATAAACGGCTGCAGAAATATCATGTGACCAAAAAAAAAAAAAAAAAAATTGCAACAGCCGCAATTTTATTCTCAAACTTATAATAATAATAACCTTCCTCTCTGTACACGCAGAACCCCACGGTGAAGGATCTGGTCGGGTTCGGTCTGCAGGTTTCCCGGGGAATGGAATATTTGGCCCAGGAGAAGTTTGTACACCGAGATCTGGCGGCACGGAACTGCATGTGAGTGATCACGGGGCGTATGGTTGACACCTCTCATTACCGGCTAGACATGGGGATTGTCGGGAGAAAAAAATGCTGGGGTTGGTGATGAAGAGTTTCACCAATTGGTCCTTGAAATGCCGGCTAAAATACTGTTATAATATTTGTAAGTTACAGCAGAAAATCTGGTTATAAATTTAGAATTATTATGATGATGATATTATTTTTTTATTATTATTACACAGGATTATTGTATTATTAATATATAAATTCTATTGATATTTTTGTTGTTATTATTATTATCATTATTCAGGATTTATACTTTAACCCTTTCATGACAGCCTATTTTTGACATTTGGTGTTTACAAGCTAAAATCCATATTTTTTGCTAGAAAATTACTTAGAACCCCCAAACATTTATATATATATATATATAATCAGAGACTCTAGAGAATAAAACGGCGATTGTTGCAATATTTTATGTCACGCGGTATTTGTGCAGCGGTGTTTTAAACGCAACTTTTTGGGGAAAGGGACACTTTCATGAATTTTAAAAAAACTAAAGAATAAAATTAGCCCCATTTTTTTTGCATAATGTGAAAGATAATGTTAATAAATAAATAGATACCAAACATGTAACACTTTATAATTGCACGCACTCGTGGAATGACGACAAACTACGGTACCTAAAAATCTCAATAGGCGACGATTTAAAAAAAAATTCCGGTTACCAGGTTAGAGTTACAGAGGAGGTCTAGTGCTAGAATTATTGCTCTCACTCTGACGATCACGGCGATACCTCACATGTGTGATTTGAACACCGTTTACATATGCGGGCGCGACTTCCGTATGCGTTTTCTTTGCTGCACGAGCTCGCGGGGACAGGGGGGGGGGGGGCGCTTTAAAAAAAAAAAAAATTATTATTTATTTTAATATTAATAAATTGTTTGTTTGTTTTTTTTTTTTTTTTTATTGTTTTTTTATCACTTTTATTGTTGCCACAGGGAATGTAAACATCCCTTGCGACAGTAATAGGTGGTGACAGGTACTCTTTATGGAGGGACCGGGGGGTCTAAAAGACCCCCCACCCCTCCTTTACACTTCAAAGTATTCAGATCGCCGAAAACGGCGATTCTGAATACTGTATATTTTTTTTAAATCCGGTGCCATTGGCAGCCGAGTAAACAGGAAGTGACGTCATGACGTCGCTTCCGTGTTTACAATTAGGATACTGGAATAACACCACTTACGGCGTCATTCCAGTCCCTCCCTAGCCGCTGGAAGTGGCGGATGTCAGATCGGTGCTCCTAATTGAGCGGGAGCACCGGTAAGAGCGGCGGAAGGGGGGGGACGTCCCCTCCCGCTCCTCCGGCATAACAGCCGAGCGGTTTTTAGCCGTATCAGTTGTTATGGCTGGAAAGCCAATCGCCCGCTCAGAAAAACTGTACCGGGATGATGCTTGCAGGTGCCGGCATCATCCCGGTATAACCCCCGGAAGCTGAGTACGCACATCTGCGTACGCTCGGCGGGAAGGGGTTAATATTTATAATACGGGAATTATTATTATAGCACTAACCCCCCGGAGGAGCTGCTGGTTTTATTGGGCTTACCGCTACCTTCTTGACCTTGCCTCCGTCTTGGGGTTCCATTGGTAGATGGCCTAAAGAAATGCAGAAACTGACACTGGATCCTCTTTTGGATTATTGATTTAGAAGACAACACAGTTTCTTAACCACTTGCCGCCCGCCCTATAGGCAATTGACGGTGGCAAAGTGGTTTCATAATCCTGATCGGACGTCATATGACGTGATCAGGATTATGAGCCGCTGTGCGCCCCCGGGGGCACGCATCGCGGCGATCGTTGTTGCGGGGTGTCAGTTTGACACCCGGCAACTACGATCTCGGTAAAGAGTCTCCAACGGAGACTCTTTACCACGTGATCAGCCGTGTCCAATCACAGCTGATCACAGTGTAAATAGGAAGAGCCGGTGATTGGCTTTTCCTCACTCGCGTCTGTCAGACGCGAGTAGAGGAGAGCCGATCGGCTGCTCCTCTGACAGGGGGGGGTCTGTGCTGATCGATTATCAGCACAGCCCCCCCGAGGATGCCCACACTGGACCACCAGGGATGCCACCAGGGATGCCCAGCAAAAGGTAATCCTCCCTAGACCACCAGGGATGCCAGTCAGCACAATGGATGCCAATCAGTGCCCATAATGGATGCCAATCAGTGCCCACAATGGGCATCACTGATTGGCATGCATTATTGTTTGGCACTGATTGGCATCCATTAGTATAGTATAACACCAATGCCGCCTATGAGTGCCCACCTGTGCTGCCTATGAGTGCCCACCTGTGCTGCCTATGAGTGCCCACCTGTGCTGCCTATGAGTGCCCACCTGTGCTGCCTATGAGTGCCCACCTGTGCCGCCTATCCATGGCCATCTGTGCCGCCCATCCATGCCAATCCGTGCCAGCTATCAGTGCCAATTTGTGCCACCTATTAGTGCCCATCCGTGTCGCCCATCCGTGTCGCCCATCCGTGCCGCCCATCCGTGCCGCCTATCAGTGCCGCCTATCAGTGCCACATATCAGTGTCCATCAATGCCACCTCATCAGTGCCACTTCATTGGTGTCACATCATTGGTGCCCATCAGTGCTGCCTTATCAGTGCCCATCAGTGTAACCCCATCAGTGCCCATCAGTGAAGGAGAAAACGTACTTATTTACAAAGTTTTGTAACTGAAACAAAAAAAACATTTTTTTTTTCAAAATTTTCGGTATTTTTTTATTTGTAGCGCAAAAAATAAAAACCGTAGAGGTGATCAAATACCACCAAAAGAAAGCTCTATTTGTGGGAAAAAAATGATTAAAATTTCATTTGGGTACAGTGTAGCATGACCGCGCAATTGTCATTCAAAGTGCGACAGCGCTGAAAGCTGAAAATTGGTCTGGGCAGGAAGATGTTTAAGTGTCCTGTATTGAAGTGGTTAATGAAGGGTAGAGGGTTAGGAAGGAAGTTCAGTTACTTTTGGAACTGCAGAAATAGTCTCTTTTAGAAGAAATCCAGAGAATAAACGTTTCACAGCTGGATTCTCACAACCTCCGGATAGACCTCCTCTCACCAGGCCTAGCAGCCGGCAGGGTGTTAAGTAAAGCAAAGTCTCTGCCACAGACTTGAATGTAACTGAGGGACATAGACATATTTAGAGAACTATCATATGGTACCAGTATCTCTCAGCCGGTCCGGCGATACCGTATGAGTGTAGATCCACAAAGTGTCCTTCAACTGAGCCTCCAGGCTCCTTCAGAGAAGCCAGCCTTGTGCATGGTCTTCTCCCGAAGAGTCCTCCCCTGGATGCTTCTCTAGTTGCTGGGCCTCTCCTCAGATGAGACGGCACCGGACCACCTTTGAATCATTATGGCCTTGTATCCATTCAGGCCTGTCCCTGCAGTTGCTTCGCCTCGGCGCTATCCAGCCCCGAGACTCGGAATTGCATGGATCCGCACCCCAGGCCAGGAGGGCCATGGGGGCTGGTCAGGAGGACCAGGACCAAACAGACAGAAGGATCTTCTGGACCGGAACCCAGAAGAACATGATGTCAGTACCTTAAATACCACCTCCCAGAATGCACAGCAGTTTGACACTCCCACTGGGCTGGTTCCGAGAAAGGATGGCACTCAATACGCCTAGCTAAACTGCGTTTTCACACTTGCCAGCGGTGACAGCAACACCTGCGGCCAAGGAGAACTCAGTGCAATTCAACTAGACTGGTACTGAAACCATAATTTAGCATAATTAGCCCTAAAACCCAACTGTGGTTTTAGGAATGTTAATTTGAAAAAAACATATAGCACGTGCTCGTCAGGAGCCAGCGCTACATTATTATTGATTTATATAGTGCCAACAGTTTGCAAAGAGCTTTACAATATCTATGGGTAAAAATTCAGTTGTTAGGCAGAGGTGGGATAGGCTTCCCAGAGATAGATGAGTTGAGATGTTTTCAGGAATAGCCTATAGGCAGAGTCAGAAATAGCTAGACAGGTTAGGGTAGGGAGTTCCAGAGGATGGGAGAGATTCTTTAGAAGTCCGGGAGGTGTTGATGAAGACTCTAGAGAGCAGGAGGTGTTCATGAATGATCTAGAGAGCAGGAGGTGTTGATGAAGGATCTAGAGAGCAGGAGGTGTTGATGAAGGATCTAGAGAGCAGGAGGTGTTGATGAAGGATCTAGAGAGCAGGAGGTGTTGATGAAGGATCTAGAGAGCAGGAGGTGTTGATGAAGGATCTAGAGAGCAGGAGGTGTTGATGAAGGATCTAGAGAGCAGGAGGTGTTGATGAAGGATCTAGAGAGCAGGAGGTGTTGATGAAGGATCTAGAGAGCATGAGGTGTTGATGAAGGATCTAGAGAGCAGGAGGTGTTGATGAACGATCTAGAGAGCAGGAGGTGTTGATGAAGGATCTAGAGAGCAGGAGGTGTTGATGAAGGATCTAGAGAGCAGGAGGTGTTGATGAAGGATCTAGAGAGCAGGAGGTGTTGATGAAGGATCTAGAGAGCAGGAGGTGTTGATGAAGAATTTAGAGAGCAGGAGGTGTTGATGAAGGATCTAGAGAGCAGGAGGTCTTTTGGGCGGCAGAGAGGATGACTTGGAGCTTGGATTTGGATTTGAGGATTGAAGATATGGAGGTGAGGTTGTTGATTTAGCTGGGGGCAGAGCTGTACATGGTTTTGTACATTGTTGTTGGGATTTTTAAATGTTCATCTTTGGTGATCAGAAGTCAGTGAAGGGATTGGCAGAGAGGGATGGAGAACACTGAGTAGAGACCAATGGAGGGATTGGCAGAAAGGGGTGGAGGACACTGACCAAAAGCCAATGGAAGCATTGACAGAGAGGGGTGGAGGAGACACTGAGTGGAGACCAATGGAGGGATTGGCAGAAAGGGGTGGAGGACACTGACCAAAAGCCAATGGAAGCATTGACAGAGAGGGGTGGAGGAGACACTGAGTGGAGACCAATGAAGGGATAGACAGAGAGTAGCGGATGACAGTGGAGACCAATGGAGGGATAGACAGAGAGTAGCGGATGACACTTAGTGGAGACCAATGGAGGGATTGGCAGAAAAGGGTGGAGGACACTGACCAAGAGCCAATGGAAGGCTTGACAGAGAGGGGTGGAGGAGACACTGAATGGAGACCAATGAAGGGATGAACAGAGAGTAGTGGAGGACACTTAGTGGAGACCAATGGAGGGATGGGCTGAGAGGGGTGGAGGACACTGAGGAAGGGCCAATAGAGGGATTGGCAGAGAGGGGTGGAAGACACTGAGCGGTTAATAAGGTAGATGGGTCCGGCAGCAGTATTCATAATAGATTGAAATGGGATAGTCTGTGTAGAGGTAGGTCAATGGGGCGGGAGCTGCAATAGTTAAAGTAAGAGATATCCAGGGAGCGAATTCGTGTGTGGGAGGGGCGAATTCTGGAAATGTCACAGGGTGAAGATCTGGACAGTGATTGGATGTGGGCCCAAAGAGAGAGTTAGTAAGTCGGTACATTATGTCCGTTCCCAGACAGCAGGAAGAGAACCTGTTTACAGGCGGTAGATAGGTGTCACAACATTGAATTGGGCTGTCGTGTTTTTTCAGGCTGGATGACGCCTACAGGGTGAAGGTGGCAGATTTTGGTCTGGCCCGGGATGTCTTTGACAAGGAATACTACAGTGTGCGTCGTCATAAAAACGCTCGTCTGCCGGTGAAGTGGATGGCGCTGGAGAGTTTACAGACGCAGAAATTCACCACCAAGAGTGATGTGGTGAGTAATCCAGTCGTTACAGAAACTGGGGACTTATGGGACATCAGTATGAAGCATATTGGTCTCTATGTGGAATAATAATTATATATATTTTTTCCCGCAGTGGTCATTCGGGGTGCTGCTGTGGGAGCTGATGACTCGGGGAGCCCCTCCATATCCAGACGTAGACCCCTATGACATCACCCGATACCTGTACAGGGGGAGACGCCTCCCACAGCCAGAGTACTGCCCGGACCCACTGTGAGTACCTCTACTTTGCCACATCTCTGCCCATGACCACGCTTGGAGGAGCTGGAGGAAGGTGTTGGAGTCTGTGCCACTTTTTGCCAATTATTTTCCCTTTTTTAGAAGACCTAATTGGCCATATATTTGTCCTCTTTCACTGTGACATCCTGGGGGGGGGGGGGGGGGGGCAGCTGGCTTTTAATGGGCTGTACCCTGCACCCAGACGCCCCCATTTACCCTCCGGTAGCAACAATCGGACATCAAGGTCTCCAATCTTGCAAAAAAAATTGGCCCCATTGTCTACGGAGAGGGTTAGAGGTACAGGATACTCAAAAAACAGCAGCAAAAATCACTCCACTTGGTAGTATCTTCTAGTATCTTTTGACCTTGTAGAACTCTGTAGACCCTGATGGGTGCCAAAGTTTAAGTATTTTCGGGCTCTGCATTCAGACCTTTCCTAAGCTCAGATGGGCAACTATCTGAACAGGACTCTGCTTCAGCTCCTCCAGGCAAAGGCCTAGTCCCTGTTTCATTCTCTGTTGTCCTCTGTGTCTGTGATCCTCTATCCTCCTCTCCGTCTGTGATCCTCTATCCTCCTCTCCGTCTATGATCCTCTGTCCTCCTCTGTGTCTGTGATCCTCTGTCCTCCTCTGTGTCTGTGATCCTCTATCCTCCTCCTCTGTGTCTCTGATCCTCTGTCCTCCTCTGTGTCTGTGATCCTCTGTCCTCCTCTGTGTCTGTGATCCTCTGTCCTCCTCTGTGTCTCTGATCCTCTGTCCTCCTCTGTGTCTGTGATCCTCTGTCCTCCTCTGTGATCCTCTGTCCTCCTCTGTGTCTCTGATCCTCTGTCCTCCTCTGTGTCTGTGATCCTCTGTCCTCCTCTGTGTCTGTGATCCTCTGTCCTCCTCTGTGTCTGTGATCCTCTGTCCTCCTCTGTGTCTCTGATCCTCTGTCCTCCTCTCCGTCTCTGATCCTCTGTCCTCCTCTCCGTCTCTGATCCTCTGTCCTCCTCTGTGTTTCATCCTCCATCCTTTTCATTGGCCATATGTGTTTTTAATAAGGCTATGTCATTTTAGAGAATTTGTAATAAAAAGTGTTTTTTTATATAAATAGTTATGTTATCTTTTATTTTTTGGTTTCCATCAAAATCCCATAAGGTTTTTTTTTCCAAGTCAATTATATGAGTAGGGATGGTGGCAACCACTTTCCCGAACAGAGTAAACGTATATTAGAAACTCTGTTTCATCCTCTGTGTCTTGGTTTGATCCTCCGTCCTTCTCTGTGTTTGGGTTTGATCCTCTGTCCTTCTCTGTGTCTCGGTTTGATCCTCTGTCCTTCTCTGTGTCTCGGTTTGATCCTCTGTCCTCTGTCCTCTGTGTTTGGGTTTGATCCTCTGTCCTTCTGTGTCTCGGTTTGATCCTCTGTCCTTCTCTGTGTCTCGGTTTGATCCTCTGTCCTTCTCTGTGTCTCGGTTTGATCCTCTGTGTCTCGGTTTGATCCTCTGTCCTTCTCTGTGTCTCGGTTTGATCCTCCGTCCTTCTCTGTGTCTCGGTTTGATCCTCTGTCCTTCTCTGTGTCTCGGTTTGATCCTCTGTCCTTCTCTGTGTCTCGGTTTGATCCTCCGTCCTTCTCTGTGTCTCGGTTTGATCCTCCGTCCTTCTCTGTGTCTCGGTTTGATCCTCCGTCCTTCTCTGTGTCTCTGTTTAATCCTCTGTCCTTCTCTGTGTCTTGGTTTGATCCTCTGTCCTTCTCTGTGTCTCGGTTTGATCCTCTGTCCTTCTCTGTGTCTCGGTTTGATCCTCTGTCCTTCTCTGTGTCTCGCTTTGATCCTCTGTCCTTCTCTGTGTCTCGGTTTGATCCTCTGTCCTTCTCTGTGTCTCGGTTTGATCCTCTGTCCTTCTCTGTGTCTCGGTTTGATCCTCTGTCCTTCTCTGTGTCTCGGTTTGATCCTCTGTCCTTCTCTGTGTCTCGGTTTGATCCTCCGTCCTTCTCTGTGTCTCGGTTTGATCCTCTGTCCTTCTCTGTGTCTCGGTTTGATCCTCCGTCCTTCTCTGTGTCTCGGTTTGATCCTCCGTCCTTCTCTGTGTCTCGGTTTGATCCTCCGTCCTTCTCTGTGTCTCGGTTTGATCCTCTGTCCTTCTCTGTGTCTCGGTTTGATCCTCTGTCCTTCTCTGTGTCTCGGTTTGATCCTCCGTCCTTCTCTGTGTCTCGGTTTGATCCTCCGTCCTTCTCTGTGTCTCGGTTTGATCCTCTGTCCTTCTCTGTGTCTCGGTTTGATCCTCTGTCCTTCTCTGTGTCTCGGTTTGATCCTCTGTCCTTCTCTGTGTCTCGGTTTGATCCTCCGTCCTTCTCTGTGTCTTGGTTTGATCCTCTGTCCTTCTCTGTGTCTTGGTTTGATCCTCTGTCCTTCTCTGTGTCTCGGTTTGATCCTCCGTCCTTCTCTGTGTCTCGGTTTGATCCTCTGTCCTTCTCTGTGTCTCGGTTTGATCCTCCGTCCTTCTCTGTGTCTCGGTTTGATCCTCCGTCCTTCTCTGTGTCTCGGTTTGATCCTCTGTCCTTCTCTGTGTCTCGGTTTGATCCTCTGTCCTTCTCTGTGTCTTGGTTTGATCCTCTGTCCTTCTCTGTGTCTCGGTTTGATCCTCCGTCCTTCTCTGTGTCTCGGTTTGATCCTCTGTCCTTCTCTGTGTCTCGGTTTGATCCTCTGTCCTTCTCTGTGTCTCGGTTTGATCCTCTGTCCTTCTCTGTGTCTCGGTTTGATCCTCTGTCCTTCTCTGTGTCTCGGTTTGATCCTCTGTCCTTCTCTGTGTCTCGGTTTGATCCTCTGTCCTTCTCTGTGTCTCGGTTTGATCCTCTGTCCTTCTCTGTGTCTCGGTTTGATCCTCTGTCCTTCTCTGTGTCTCGGTTTGATCCTCTGTCCTTCTCTGTGTCTCGGTTTGATCCTCTGTCCTTCTCTGTGTCTCGGTTTGATCCTCTGTCCTTCTCTGTGTCTCGGTTTGATCCTCTGTCCTTCTCTGTGTCTCGGTTTGATCCTCTGTCCTTCTCTGTGTCTCGGTTTGATCCTCCGTCCTTCTCTGTGTCTCGGTTTGATCCTCTGTCCTTCTCTGTATCTCGGTTTGATCCTCTGTCCTTCTCTGTGTCCCTGTTTGATCCTCTATCCTCCTCTGTGTCCCTGCAGATACACCCTCATGTTGCAATGCTGGAGCCCACACCCAGATGAGCGACCGACCTTCACCCAACTGGTCAACGAGATGGAGACCATTTCCAACTCCCTTATGGGAGATCACTACATCAATCTGAATGTGACCTACGTCAACCTGGACCAGGACCTGCCTTTCCTGCCGGCACCCCCCGCATCGGAGGATGAGCTGGAGGAAGAGTCGTCCCAGGAAGACGAGGATTATGGTGGTGTACTCTGAGGGCCGATATGAAACTTCCTCCTAAAGCTCTGAGGAGAACCTCAAAAAACTGGAACTGAAAGGTTGTCGGTCCCCTAGATCTGGAGTCCCTGGAACCCCCAGAATGTGCCATTTGCACCGTGTGAAGACACAATGAATAGGACCAAAACAAAACGGACCACGTGAGATTGTTATGAGTTGCACAAGTACAGACGATGAACTGCAGGCAGTAGGAGGACCAGACCGGCTCCTATCAACGACCAATAAAAGGACAATTTTAAGACACTATTTATTATTATTGGTGGAGCAGCACAGAGCCGTATGTGCCTGGAAAAAAGATTTGTTTTTATCGTCCAATAGGGAAATATTTTAGTTCCTTCTTCTGTCTCCTGCTGGGTAAAATCACCCCCCAATGTCTGCTTTCCCAGTGACCTCAATATTTCCCTGCAGTAGTTTGTGTCTCTGCCCCTCCCACAATAGTGAGATTTCCTGCAGTAGTTGTGTCTCTGCCCCTCCCACAATGCTGAGATTTCCTGCAGTAGTTGTGTCTCTGCCCCTCCCACAATGGGGAGATTTCCCTGCAGTAGTTTGTGTCTCTGCCCCTCCCACAATGGGGAGATTTCCTGCAGTAGTTTGTGTCTCTGCCCCTCCCACAATGGGGAGATTTCCTGCAGTAATTTGTGTCTCTGCCCCTCCCACAATGGTGATATTTCCTGCAGTAGTTTGTGTCTCTGCCCCTCCCACAATGGTGAGATTTCCTGCAGTAGTTTGTGTCTCTGCCCCTCCCACAATGGTGAGATTTCCTGCAGTAGTTTGTGTCTCTGCCCCTCCCACAATGGAGAGATTTCCTGCAGTAGTTTGTGTCTCTGCCCCTCCCACAATGGTGAGATTTCCTGCAGTAGTTTGTGTCTCTGCCCCTCCCACAATGGTGAGATTTCCTGCAGTAGTTTGTTTCTCTGCCCCTCCCACAATGGTGAGATTTCCTGCAGTAGTTTGTTTCTCTGCCCCTCCCACAATGGTGAGATTTCCTGCAGTAGTTTGTTTCTCTGCCCCTCCCACAATGCTGAGATTTCCTGCAGTAGCTTGTGTCTCTGCCCCTCCCACAATGGTGAGATTTCCTGCAGTAGTTTGTGTCTCTGCCCCTCCCACAATGGTGAGTTTTCCCGCAGTAGTTTGTGTCTCTGCCCCTCCCACAATGGTGAGATTTCCCTGCAGTAGTTTTTGGAGTAGAAACCTCACCATTGTGGGAGGGGCAGAGACACAAACTACTGTGGGAAACCTCACCATTGTGGGAGGGGCAGAGACAGTTTGTCTCCGCCCCCCTCACAATGGCGAGAATTCTCCTCTGCAGTTTGTCTCCGCCCCCCAAATTAATATTCTACATTCTGGGGAATCCATTTTTATGGATATTTGAAGCATAAAATACATTTTTTTTTACATCTGGCAACACGTTCCGTTTGCTAGAAATTCTCTTTTGCACGTTCCACAAACCTGCCAGGGGGCGCTGTGCTCCAAAACCTACACTGACTCGTTTGAAGGCCTTTTATAGAGTGTTTTATATAGATTTAAAAAATTTCAAATAATAATATATTATATTTACGGCTAAACACAAATGAGAAATGTTACCTGTGATTATTGGACTTTACCCAGGAAAATGCTCAGATTTTCTGAAAGCGGATTTGCTGCTATGCTGTGAGTAGCCTGTGTTGTAAATGGACCTGAACAGCGGGAGATCGAACAACACGACTGACCAATCGGAGGCGGCGCACAGCCCCTCTTCTCCCCCCCCCCCGCCAAAAACATTTCCAGCTTTTTTTTTTTTTTTTTTTTTTTTAAGCAGATTTACTACTATGCTGTGGGTTGTTTATATATCTAAAGAGCTGATAATCAAATTGCCCCCGGCAGAGACGGCAATGTCTTCACCGTTAACCGAAGTCTCCCAAACACTGAGCCGGTTGTGTGTGTGTGTGGGGGGGGGGGGGGTCTCTCATTCGGGGGGACGGTATTAAACCCGGTGGAAAGGGGGTGCCTGTTGCAGTGAAGCCGATGATGGATTTTAGGGGAAACCTCCTATAGCTCGACCAACAACCAATCTAGTGCAAGGGCCGGCCTGATTGGTTGGGTATCCGATAAATCTATAGAAGATTGTACAAAGATTGTAATGTGTATGTTGTGCACAGTGGAGTCAGTTGTCGCTTCTGGGGGTTCTCCCGGCTCTGTTCCTGCCGTTTTCTCCCTATACCCCCCCCCCCCCCCCATTCTTTGTATGATGTGATGACCCCCCGAGTAGGGAAGATGGCTGAACGTGGAAATACTTGAAGTGTATATGGCTGTGTATTGTCTGTATATATCGGATCCGCTTACCAGACCAATATTTTTGTAATATTACAGATTTTTTTTGTAGGAAGGGATTGTAAATAATAAAAAAAAATAGTTTTCTGTATCTTTTTGTCTGTTTTTTATAATCTTTTATATTTATATTTTATGGATGATTTTCCCAACCCCTGCACTAAACTGTTATATGTTACACACTCCTGACCCCTGCATTGTATACATTGTTATATATATTATATACGCCTGACCCCTGCACTGTATACACATATATTATATACTCCTGACCCCTGCGTTGTATACACTGTTATATATTATATACTCCTGACCCCTGCATCATATACACTGTTATATTATATACTCCTGACCCTTGCATTGTATATACTGTTATATTTTACACACTCCTGACCCCTGCATTGTATAAACTGTTATATGTTACACACTCCTCCTGCATTGTTACACAATACACACGCTATACCCCTGCACTGTATGTGCTAAACATTACACACTTTGTATACACTGTTATATATTATAAACTCCTGACCCCCCACACTGTATACACTACCTTATTTGTTGCATACTTCTGACCCGGCTCTGTATACACTGTTATACATTCCATACTACTTTACTGACTCCTGACTCGCCAATGCTATGTAATATATTACATACTTGCCCTGTATACACTACATATTACTGACTACTGCACTGTGTAAACTGTGGCATGCATTATTATACACTACTCCTGACCTCTGCACTTTAAACATTGTTGTACATTACATACTCATGATTCTGTCACTGTATACTCCTGCCCCCTGCACTTTACACACTATGCCATGCAATACGTACTCCTGACCCCCCCTACACTGTTTATGGTATGTCATGCTTTCATACTCCTGACCCCTGCACATAGTATGTCAGACATTCATACTCCTGACCCCCCCTACACTGTTTATGGTATGTCATGCTTTCATCCTCCTGACCCCTGCACATAGTATGTCAGACATTCATACTCCTGACTAGGGTTGCCACTTTTTCTTCAATTCAAACCCGAACACTTTAGCGGTGCACAGCAATTTGTTTTTATACATATATTTTGCTATTAAATAACATTTCTAATCATATGAAGTTAATAACAAGGGCCCCCCTTTTACATCTGAACTTGTAGAGTTCCCTTTCACTATAAGGGGGACTCTGCAGACTCTGATGTAAGGGAGAACTCTGGGGAGTAAGGGATGCTCTGGTAACCCTGATTTAAGGGGTAACACTGAGAACTCTGATGTATGGAGAGGACTCTGATGTAAAGGGGAAACACTGTGACCTCTGGCGTAAAGGGGAACTCTGATGTAAGGGGTGACCTGAGAACCCTGACACTCTCGGCTTAGACAACTGCAGGCAGCAACCCTGCTGGGAAGCCATAGCCCACTCCTAAATAATGTGTCCGGGTTTCAGGCAGTCTGAAACCCGGACACATGATTCCAAACCCGAACTGTCCGGGTGAATCCTGGACAGATGGCAACCCTACTCCTGACCCCTGCGCATAGTATGTCCTACTTTCATACTCCTGACCCCTGCGCATAGTATGTCCTACTTTCATACTCCTGACCCCTGCACTATTCTATACAGTGCATTAATCTGCAGCAGTTGCCAGGCAGCCCTAAACTTTTTTCATTAAGTTCTCCTTGAAGGTAGGTTCCGAGAAAGTGAACACTCCTGGTCTATATTCAGTAAAATAATAATATAAATGTATAATATATATATATATATATTATAAAAAAATATTATTTTTTTAATCCTGAAATGATGAGTGTCGGGGAGGTCGTCACTTTGGTCACATACAGCAAGGAGGCCCCGAATCTATTTAACCACGCCCTTTAAGCCACGCCCACCACGCAGTACACTATACATTCCTCCTCCCTCGGGTCTTTCACAATCCCCGGCTCGGACTTTACATGAGGCGGATCGGCTGCCGTCGGCGTCTTCTCTACATTCCTCCATATGAACCAATGAGGAGCCTTAGAGGAGAGAAAATATCCAAGAATTTTATTTTGGGGGCCGGATGTGAGCGGGAAAGAGGAGCCCCCCGGGGACGAGGATAAGAGAACCTGTCCTTTCCGTGTATTATGGGGGACGGGGAATCCTCTAGGATCCGGTCCGCTCCATGGAACGCACGTGCTGGTGATTTTATAAACCTAAAAGTTACAAAAATGACTTCATTGTATTTTACACTTCAATGTGAATGTCCTGAAAATCTAATCTCCGCTCCCCGACCCCTTTATTAGGTCCCCCTCGCTAATCCCGGGTTGGACCCCCTTTTGCCTCCCACATCCCAAAAGGTGCTTTATTGGATGAGATGTGGTGAGTGTGGAGGCTAGACAAAACAAAAATTCTTTCATTCGTTTTTTTTTTTTTTTTTTGCTTCTCTTTCAGAAATTCAAAATTCTGATTTTCAAATTTCCGAATTTTCAAATTTCCGAAATTTTAAATTTCCACATTTTTGGAATTCAGAAGTTCGGAAAAAAAAAAATCGGATTTTCAAATTTCCAAATTTTCAAATTTCCGAATTTTCAAATTTCCGAAATTTCAAATTTCCACATTTTTGGAATTCAGAAGTTCGGAAAAAAAAAATCGGATTTTCAAATTTCCGAATTTTCAAATTTCCAAATTTTTGGAATTCAGAAGTTCGGAAAAAAAATCAGATTTTCAAATTTCCGAAAATTCGGTTTTAAAAATTTCCAAATTTTCAAATTTCCCAAATTTTTTACATTTTCAGTTTTTCAGAATTCGGAAATTCAAAAATGTGAAAATCTGAAAAAAGAAAAAAATCTGTACAATATGAAATAATAAAATTAAAATTCTAGACATTAGAAACGTGCAATTGGTTTAGTTCTGAATAAATTTTTTTAACAAATTTTGACAAATTTGTTAATTCCAAAATGTCCGATTTTCAAATTTCCGAAAATTCGAAAAAAATGTCAGAAATTTGAAAATGCCAAATAAGAATGAAAATCCCAAAAATCTGAAATAATTAAATTCTAGGTATTGGAATTTCCATTCAAATTTGTCTGTTTGCGAACGTAACGAATACAAATTTTATCCGAAATAACGAATGCCGCATCTAAACTAATGGAACATAACAAATTCATAATAAATAATAATAATAAAAAGGTTTTATTATTATTATTATTATTAGATCGTTATGTTCCATTAGTTTAGATGCGGCATTCGTTATTTCGGATAAAATTTGTATTCGTTACGTTCGCAAACAGACAAATTTGAATGGAAATTCCAATACCTAGAATTTAATTATTTCAGATTTTTGGGATTTTCATTCTTATTTGGCATTTTCAAATTTCTGAAATTTTTTTCGAATTTTCGGAAATTTGAAAATTCAGACATTTTGGAATTAACAAATTTGTCAAAATTTGTTAAAAAAATTTATTCAGAACTAAACCAATTGCACGTTTCTAGTGGAGGCCATTGGAGGACAGGGACCTCATTGTCCAGTGGTGAGATGATTGGAGCTTTGTGACATGGGGCATTATCCTTCTGGGAGGAGCCATCAGAAGATGGGGACACTGTAGTCATAAAGGGATGGAGATGGTCAGCAACAATACTCAGGGGGGTCGTTGTGATTAAACCATCAATTGGTACTAAGGGGCCCAAAGTGTGCCAAGAAAATACCCCCCCCCACACCATTACACCCCCACCACCAGCCTGAAATAGTGATACCCCATCCCCCACACCATTACACCCCCACCACCAGCCTGAACCAGTGATACCCCATCCCCCACACCATTACACCCCCCACCACCAGCCTGAACCGGTGATACCCCATCCCCCCCACCAGCCTGAACCGGTGATGCCCCACCCCCCCCACCATTACACCCCCCACCACCAGCCTGAAATAGTGATACCCCATCCCCCACACCATTACACCCCCCACCACCAGCCTGAACCAGTGATACCCCATCCCCCACACCATTACACCCCCACCACCAGCCTGAACCGATGATAGAAGGCAGGATGGATCCACGCCACCAAATTCTGACCCCACCATCTGAATGTCACAGCTGAAATCCAGACTCATCAGACCAGCCAACGTTTTTAAAAACTTCTATTGCCCAATTTTGGTGATCCTGTGCCAATTGTAGCCTCAGTTTCCTGTTCTTAGCTGACAGGAGTGGCACCCGGTGTGGTCTTCTGCTGCTGTAGCCCATCTGCTTCAAGGTTTTCCCCACCATTCTCTGTAAACCCCGAGAGATGGTTGTGTGTGAAAATCCCAGAAATCCTCAGACCGGCCCGTCTGCCACCAACAACCATGCCACGTCCAAAGTCACTTCAATCCCCTTACTTCCCCCCATTCTGATGCTGAGTTTGAACTTCAGCAAGTCGTCTTCACCGCGTCTATATGTCTAAATGCATTGAGTTGCTGCCGTGTGATTGGCTGATTAGCAATTAGTGATACAGAGCAATTGAACGGGTGTACCTAATAAAGTGTTCCGGTGAGTGTACACAGCGATTGTTTTCTGTGTGTCCCGGCACTGAGCCCGCGATGATCATTGCAGGCTTAATGCACAGGATGTTAACAAAGTCTTCTTCTTCTTCTTCTTCTTCTTCTTCTTCTTCTTCTTCTTCTTCTTCTTCTTCTTCTTCTTCTTCTTCTTCTTCTTCTTCTTCTTCTTCTTCTTCTTCTTCTTCTTCTTCTCTCTTTTTTTTTTTTTTTTTTTTTTTTTTTGTATTTACTTTTAAAAATATATTTAATAAACTTATATTAGGCCAACAATGATGCCCCCCCCCCCCCCAATTTACTATCTAACACATTACATGTAAAGTGATCATATTCAGATTGCTGATTTTGCAACCGATAGAAGAAAGCGGATGTGCTGATCTCTGCGCCTGAAAAATCATTTGAAATAAGAAAAGTATCACCTACAGAACTAACAGGTTTTTTTTTTTTAAAGTGTCAAGAAATAAAGCAAGAACAGCAGATGGCGCTCTCTGTAGAGAATATACCTATGACTAGAGTGCCATCTGCTGGAAGCTCAGTATTACTGCAGCAGAACTAATCTGTCCATAGAGCACCACCTGCTGAACATTCAGTAGCAACTGCAGCAGTCATATAATGTCTATTATAATGTCTATGGCCACTTCAGCTCCAGGACTTTTCTGGCACTTTTTATTTATAATGAAAAATCTGTTTATTTCTTTTATTTTATTTTTTTTATTATTATTTTATTTTTTTTGCTAGAACTCCCAAAAATGATGTGTATATATATATATATATATATATATATATATATATATATATATATATATATATATATATATATAATTATTATTATTATTATTTTTTTGGCAGAAACCCTAGAGAATAAAATGGCGATCATTGCAATTATTTTTATTTATTTATTTATTGCTAGAACCCCCAAAAATGATGTGTGTGTGTGTGTAATATATATATATATATATATATATATATAATTATTATTATTTTTTTTGGGCAGAGACCCTAGAGAATAAAATGGCGATCATTGCAATTCTTTTTATGTTGAGCGGTATTTGCGCAGCATTTTTTTTTTGTGGGGAAAAATTTTTTAATTTTAATGAATGTTAAGGCAAAAAAAAAAAAAAATTATATTTATATATATATTATTATTATTATTATTATTATTATTATTATTATTATTTTTATTTTTTTTTGCCTTAACATTCATTAAAATTTAAATTTTTTCCCCACAAAAAAAAATGCTGCGCAAATACTGCTCAACATAAAAAGAATTGCAATGATCGCCATTTTATTCTCTAGGGTCTCTGCCAAAAAAAAATAATAATTATATATATATATATATATATATATATATATATTACACACACACACACATCATTTTTGGGGGTTCTAGCAATAAATAAATAAATAAAAAGAATTGCAATTATCGCCATTTTATTCTCTAGGGTCTCTGCCAAAAAAAATAATAATAATTATATATATATATATATATTACACACACACACACACATCATTTTTGGGGGTTCTAGCAATAAATAAATAAATAAAAAGAATTGCAATGATCGCCATTTTATTCTTTAGGGTTTCTGCCAAAAAAAATATAATAATAATAATTATATATATATATAAACACATTTTTTGTGAAATTTAAAAGATAACGAAACGCCGAGTAAATGGATACCGAACGCTCTGCTTTCAAATTGCGCGCGCTCACGGAATGACGACACTTAAAATCTCCATAGGTGATGCTTTTACATTTTTTTTTTACAGATTACCAGCTTAGAGTTACAGAGTAGGTGTAGTACTAGAATTATCGCTCTCGCTCCAACGTTTGTGGTGATGCCTCACATGTGTGATGCAAACACAGTTTACATATGCGCGCACGACTTGCATATGCGTTTTACTTCTGCACACGAGCACAGAGGGATCGGGGGGGGGGGGGGGGATAGGGTGGTTTAATATTTTTTTTACACTTTTTATTTTTATTTTTTTAAGAAAACAATTTTTTTTTAAATATTATTTATTTTTACACTTTCCCTTTTTAATCTTCTTTTTTTTTTGATCACTTTTATTCCTATTAACCGGATTTGCCCCCTTAATGACCAGGTCATTTTTTGTGATACGGCACTGCGTCCTTTTAACTGACAGCTGCGCAGTCATGTGCAGCTGTACCCAAACAAAATGTATGTCCTTTTTTTTCCCACAAATAAAGCTTTCTTTTGGTGGTATTTGATCATCTCTGTGGTTTTTATTTTTATATACAAATATACAATTTTATATACATTTTTATAAACAAACAAAAAAAAAACCTGACAATTTTGAAAAAAAAAACATATCCCCCCAAAAAAAAAGCAAAAAAAAAAATAAATAAATTTCCTAATCCGTTTAGGCTAATATGTATTCTACTACATATTTTTGGTAGAAAAAAAAAATCACAATAAGCGTATGTTGAATGGTTTGCGCAAAGGTTATAGCGTCTAAAAAATAGGGGACATATTTATGGCATTTTTATTATTATTTTTTTTTTTTACTACTAATGGCAGTGATTTTTAGCGGGACTGCGACATTGCGGCGGATCAGATCGGAAACTTTTTTGGAGCCACCAACATTTATACAGCGATCAGTGCTATAAAAATTCACTGATTACTGTATAAATGCCACTGGCAGGGAAGGGGTTAACACTAGAGGAAGCAATCAAGGGGTTAGCTGTTTCCTAGGGAGGTGTTTCTAACTGGGGGGGGGGGGGGGGGGAGGGGACTGACTGGGAGTAGAGAGAGATCGCTGTTTCTGATCACTAGGAACAGCAGATCTTTCTCTACTCCCCCTGCCAGAACAGGGATCTGTCCGTTTACAATGACAGATCCCCGTTCTGGCTGTCTGTGCAGCGATCGCGGGATGCTGGCGGACATAGCAGGCAATGGCCACGCACATCGGCTCCAGGGTCGCGCCAGGAGTGCACACGCTGCGCCGCAAATAGCTCTTAAAGCGGCCGACGTGCAATGACATGTACGCAGGTAATCAGGGCACTGTCCATCAGTGCTGCATATCAGTACCCATCAATGCCTCCCCATCAGCACGCATCAATGCCTCCTCGTCAGTACAGCCTATCAGTGCCCATCAATGCCTCTCCATCAGTACCCATCAATGCCTCCTCGTCAGTACCGCCTATCAGTGCCCATCAATGCCTCTCCATCAGTACCGCCTATCAGTGCCCATCAATGCCTCCCCATCAGTGCCACCTATCAGTGCCCATCAATAACCCCCATCAGTGCTTCCCATCAATGCCTCCTCATCAGTGCCGCCTATATGCCTCTCCATCAGTGCCGCCTATCAATGTCCATCAATGCCTCCCCATCAGTGCTGCCTATCAGTTCCCATCAATGCTTTCTCATAAGTGCCGCCTATCAGTGCCCATCAATGCCGCCTATCAGTGCCCATCAATTAGCCCCCATCAGTGCTGCCTATCAATGCCCATAAATGCCCCCCATCAATGCTTCCTCATCAGTGCCTTCTATCAATGCCCATTGATGCCTCCCCATCCGTGCTGCCTATCAGTTCCCATCAATGCCTCCTCGTAAGTGCCGCCTATCAGTGCCCATCAATGCCTCTCCATCAGTGCCGCCTATCAGTGCCCATCAATTAGCCCCCATCAGTGCTGCCTATCAGTGCCCATCAATGCCCCCCATCAATGCCTTCTCATCAGTGCCGCCTATCAGTTCCCATCAATGCCTCCTCATAAGTGCCACCTATCAGTGCCCATCAATGCCTCCTCCTCAGTGCCACCTATCAGTGCCCATCAATGCTTCCTCATCAGTGCCTTCTATCAATGCCCATCAATGCCTCTCCATCAGTGCTGCCTATCAGTGCCCATCAATTATCCCCCATCAGTGCTGCCTATCAGTGCCCATAAATGCCCCCCATCAATGCCTTCTCATCAGTGCCGCCTATCAGTTCCCATCAATGCCTCCTCATAAGTGCCACCTATCAGTGCCCATCAATGCCTCTCCATCAGTGCCGCCTATCAGTGCCCATCAATTAGCCCCCATCAGTGCTGCCTATCAGTGCCCATCAATGCCCCCCATCAATGCCTCCTCATCAGTGCCGCCTATCAGTGCCCATCAATGCTTCCTCATCAGTGCCTTCTATCAATGCCCATTGATGCCTCCCCATCCGTGCCGCCTATCAGTGCCCATCAATGCCTCCTCATCAGTGTAGCCTATCAGTGCCCATCAATGCTGCTTATCCGTGCCCATCAATGCCCCCCCCATCAGTGCAGCCTCATCAACAGACATCAGTGAAGGAGAAAAATCACTTATACATTTTATAACAATTTTATAATTTTCAGTCTTGTTTCGATTGTTTAGCAACAAATAAAACCTCAGTGGTGACTAAATACCACCAAGAGAAATCTCTGTCTGTCTCCAGTGCGGCACGACCGCGCAATTGTCATTCAAAGTGTGACAGCGCTGAAAGGTAAAAAGTGGCCTGGGCAGGAGGGGGGTATTGAAGTAGTTAATGTGGTATAACCCTGCACTAAGAAAAAAAAAGTGTAAGTCCTAATGTGCTAGTATGCACTGCATACTAGCACGTTATGACAGACTTACCTGAAAACGAAGCCCCCCCAAGGCGAATCCATCTTCACCCGTTCCTACTCTTGGGGCTCGCGGGCTTTGGCCATAAGAACAGCCGAGCTACGATGACGTCACTCCCGCGGAGTTCTGAAAGGACAGCACAGTCCATTCAGAGCCCAGCGCGCATGCGCCAGTGACATCACCAGCTGCTGCTGCAGTAACGACGCGCGTTTAGCAGATATTTTCTGTATCTATAGGTGAGCCTTATTATAGGCTGTAGGTAAAAAGAAAACACGTGTGAGTTTACTACGACTCCAAAGTGGCAATCAGCACTCTACAAACATGATGAGGCTGCTGCAGTGCTACACAGTGTCCTGCAGATGGCGCTCCATGAACAGTATAAATCACTGTAGTGTGACTAAGCTGCCAGCAGATGGCGCACTACAGACATTATAAGGCAGCTGCAGTGATACAGAGCTTCCAGCAGGTGGTACTCTATGGACATTATTAGGCTGATATTTCAATTTTTGGTGGAAGTTGGAGAATTAAACCGCCGGTCACATTATTAGGTCCCCCTCGCTAGTCCCGGGTCGGACCCCCTTTTCCCTTCATTGTTGGCGGCATAAATCCAACAAGGTGTTGGGAACGTTCCTCAGAGATTTTGCTCCATAGTGATATGATAACATCACACAGTCGCTGCAGATTTTGTTGGCTGCACATCCATGATGCCAATCTCCCGTTCCACCACATCCCAAAGGTGCTCTATTGGATGAGATGTGGTGAGTGTGGAGGCCATTGGAGGACAGGGACCTCATTGTCCAGTGGTGAGATGATTGGAGCTTTGTGACATGGGGCATTATCCTGCTGGGAGGAGCCATCAGAAGATGGGGGCACTGTAGTCATAAAGGGATGGACATGGTCAGCAACAATACTCAGGGGGGCCGTGGTGATTAAACCATCAATTGGTACTAAGGGGCCCAAAGTGTGCCAAGAAAATACCCCCCCCCCCCCACACCATCACACCCCCACCACCAGCCTGAGCCGGTGATACCCCATCCCCCACACCATTACACCCCCACCACCAGCCTGAACCTGTGATACCCCATCCCCCACACCATTACACCCCCACCACCAGCCTGAACCAGTGATACCCCATCCCCCACACCATTACACCCCCCACCACCAGCCTGAACCGGTGATACCCCATCCCCCACACCATTACACCCCCACCACCAGCCTGAACCGGTGATACCCCATCCCCCACATCATTACACCCCCACCACCAGCCTGAACCGGTGATACCCCATCCCCCACACCATTACACCCCCACCACCAGCCTGAACCGGTGATACCCCATCCCCCCACACCATTACACCCCCCACCACCAGCCTGAACCGGTGATACCCCATCCCCTCCACCATTACACCCCCCACCACCAGCCTGAACCGGTGATACAAGGCAGGATGGATCCATGCGCCAAATTCTGACCCCACCATCTGAATGTCGCAGCTGAAATCCAGACTCATCAGACCAGGGAACGTTTTTCCAATCTTCTCCAATGTCGGTGATCCTGTGCCAATTGTAGCCTCAGTTTCCTGTTCTTAGCTGGCAGGAGTGGCACCCGGTGTGGTCTTCTGCTGCTGTAGCCCATCTGCTTCAAGGTTGGATGTGTTGTGTGCTCAGAGATGGTATTCTGCATACCTTGGGTGTAACGAGAGGTTATTTGAGTTATTATTCCCTTTCTATCATCTGGAACCAGTCTGCCCATTCTCCTCTGACCCCAACAAGGCATTTTCCTCCACACAACTGCCGCTCAGTGGATATTTTCTCTTTTTCCCACCATTCTCTGTAAACCCGAGAGATGGTTGTGTGTGAAGAACTAAGAGGGGGCATGGTGGGGGTACTAAGAGGTCATTGGTCCGGGGAGTACTAAGGGGGGCATGGTGGGGGTACTAAGAGGTCATTGGTCCGGGGAGTACTAAGGGGGGCATGGTGGGGGTACTAAGAGGTCATTGGTCCGGGGAGTACTAAGGGAAGCATGGTGGTGGCACTAAGGGGTCTATGGTCCAGGGAGTACTAAGGGGGGGCATGGTGGGGGTACTAAGGGGTCATTGGTCCAGGGAGTACTAACGGGGTATGGTGGGGGTACTAAGAGGTCACTGGTCCGGAGAGTACTAAGGGGGGGCATGGTGGGGGTACTAATGGGTCATTGGTCCGGGGAGTACTAAGGGGGGCATGGTGGGGGTACTAAGGGGTCATTGGTCCGGGGAGTACTAACGGGGTGGTATGGTGGGGGTACTAAGGGGGGGCATGGTGGGGGTACTAAGAGGTCATTGGTCCGGGGAGTACTAAGGGGGGGCATGGTGGTGGTACTAAGGGGTCTATGGTCCGGGGAGTACTAAGTGGGGGCATGGTGGGGGTACTAAGGGGTCTATGGTCCAGGGAGTACTAAGGGGGGCATGGTGGGGGTACTAAGGAGTCATTGGTCTGGGGAGTACTAAGGGGGGGCATGGTAGGGGTACTAAGAGGTCATTGGTTTCAGGGAGTACTAAGGGAAGCATGGTGGTGGCACTAAGGGGTCTATGGTCCGAGGAGTACTAAGGGGGGGGCATGGTGGGGGTACTAAGGGGTCATTGGTCCAGGGAGTACTAACGGGGTATGGTGGGGGTACTAAGAGGTCACTGGTCCGGAGAGTACTAAGGGGGGGCATGGTGGGGGTACTAAAGGGTCATTGGTCCGGGGAGTACTAAGGGGGGCATGGTGGGGGTACTAAGGGGTCATTGGTCCGGGGAGTACTAACGGGGTGGTATGGTGGGGGTACTAAGGGGGGGCATGGTGGGGGTACTAAGAGGTCATTGGTCCGGGGAGTACTAAGGGGGGGCATGGTGGTGGTACTAAGGGGTCTATGGTCCAGGGAGTACTAAGTGGGGGCATGGTGGGGGTACTAAGGGGTCTATGGTCCAGGGAGTACTAAGGGGGGCATGGTGGGGGTACTAAGGAGTCATTGGTCTGGGGAGTACTAAGGGGGGGCATGGTAGGGGTACTAAGAGGTCATTGGTTTCAGGGAGTACTAAGGGAAGCATGGTGGTGGCACTAAGGGGTCTATGGTCCGGGGAGTACTAAGGGGGGGGGGCATGGTGGGGGTACTAAGGGGTCATTGGTCCAGGGAGTACTAACGGGGTATGGTGGGGGTACTAAGAGGTCACTGGTCCGGAGAGTACTAAGGGGGGGCATGGTGGGGGTACTAAAGGGTCATTGGTCCGGGGAGTACTAAGGGGGGCATGGTGGGGGTACTAAGGGGTCATTGGTCCGGGGAGTACTAACGGGGTGGTATGGTGGGGGTACTAAGGGGGGGCATGGTGGGGGTACTAAGAGGTCATTGGTCCGGGGAGTACTAAGGGGGGGCATGGTGGTGGTACTAAGGGGTCTATGGTCCGGGGAGTACTAAGTGGGGGCATGGTGGGGGTACTAAGGGGTCTATGGTCCAGGGAGTACTAAGGGGGGCATGGTGGGGGTACTAAGGAGTCATTGGTCTGGGGAGTACTAAGGGGGGGCATGGTAAGGGTACTAAGAGGTCATTGGTTTCAGGGAGTACTAAGGGAAGCATGGTGGTGGCACTAAGGGGTCTATGGTCCGGGGAGTACTAAGGGGGGGGGCATGGTGGGGGTACTAAGGGGTCATTGGTCCAGGGAGTACTAACGGGGTATGGTGGGGGTACTAAGAGGTCACTGGTCCGGAGACTACTAAGGGGGGGCATGGTGGGGGTACTAAAGGGTCATTGGTCCGGGGAGTACTAAGGGGGGCATGGTGGGGGTACTAAGGGGTCATTGGTCCGGGGAGTACTAACGGGGTGGTATGGTGGGGGTACTAAGTGGGGGCATGGTGGGGGTACTAAGAGGTCATTGGTCCGGGGAGTACTAAGGGGGGGCATGGTGGTAGTACTCCCCGGACCATAGACCCCTTAGTACCAAGTGGGGGCATGGTGGGGGTACTAAGGGGTCTATGGTCCAGGGAGTACTAAGGGGGGCATGGTGGGGGTACTAAGGAGTCATTGGTCTGGGGAGTACTAAGGGGGGGCATGGTAGGGGTACTAAGAGGTCATTGGTTTCAGGGAGTACTAAGGGAAGCATGGTGGTGGTACTAAGGGGTCTATGGTCCAGGGAGTACTAAGGGGGGCATGGTGGGGGTACTAAGGGGTCTATGGTCCAGGGAGTACTAAGGGGGGGCATGGTGGGGGTACTAAGAGGTCATTGGTCCGGGGAGTACTAAGGGAAGCATGGTGGTGGCACTAAGGGGTCTATGGTCCGGGGAGTACTAAGGGGGGGGCATGGTGGGGGTACTAAGGGGTCATTGGTCCAGGGAGTACTAACGGGGTATGGTGGGGGTACTAAGAGGTCACTGGTCCGGAGAGTACTAAGGGGGGGCATGGTGGGGGTACTAATGGGTCATTGGTCCGGGGAGTACTAAGGGGGGCATGGTGGGGGTACTAAGGGGTCATTGGTCCGGGGAGTACTAACGGGGTGGTATGGTGGGGGTACTAAGGGGGGGCATGGTGGGGGTACTAAGAGGTCATTGGTCCGGGGAGTACTAAGGGGGGGCATGGTGGTGGTACTAAGGGGTCTATGGTCCGGGGAGTACTAAGTGGGGGCATGGTGGGGGTACTAAGGGGTCTATGGTCCAGGGAGTACTAAGGGGGGCATGGTGGGGGTACTAAGGAGTCATTGGTCTGGGGAGTACTAAGGGGGGGCATGGTAGGGGTACTAAGAGGTCATTGGTTTCAGGGAGTACTAAGGGAAGCATGGTGGGGGTACTAAGGGGTCTATGGTCCAGGGAGTACTAAGGGGGGCATGGTGGGGGTACTAAGGGGTCATTGGTCCGGGGAGTACTAAGTGGCGGGGGAAGGGTGCTGTGCTGCGGAGGACTGGTTGCTCAGTGCTGTCTGCACTACATGGAAGGGGGGTCGGGGGGGGGGGGGAGGGGTGATTCTGATTCTGTATAATATTATACAGCGGAGGATTAATCTGAATATTTGTGTCAAGTGCACGTTACAGGATTTATACAAAATGTTTCTAATCCAGGAGCCGCAGAAGAGATCCCCATCCCCTCCCCCACCCCTGGGGGAAAATACTTATTACTGGAAGAAACAAATCTATCCGGACAAAATAATTTTCCAATCTGCAATCCATTTGTGTAATATTCTATATATCTATATGACCTCCCAGTCTTAGTCCGGAGGGTTCAATATTTAGTTGGCTCCGTCCTTTGCAGCTTATAACAGCTTCACCTCTTCTGGGAAGGCCGTCCACAAGGTTTAGGAGGGTGTCTATGAGAAGGTTTGACCGTTCTTCCAGAAGAGCATTTGTGAGGTCAGAACGAGAAGGCCTGGCTCGCAGTCTCCGCTCTAATTCATCCCCAAGGGGGTTCTGTCTGGTTGAGGTCAGGACTCTGTGCAGGCCAGTCAAGTTCCTCCACCCCAAACTTGCTCATCCATGTCTTTATGGACCTTGCTTTGTGCACTGGTCCAAATCACTTGGTGCAGGGGGGATTATGGTGTAGGGAGGGGGTTGGTTTTCAGGGGTTGGGCTTGGCCCCTTAGTTCCAGTGAAGGTAACTCTTAAAGCGGTAGTAAACCCGCACATTTTTTATTTTATTTTTTAAACCTGCAAAGCAAAAGGCATAATGAGCTAGTATGCACCACATACTAGCTCATTTTGAAATACCTTCGAACAGGGCCCCGACATCTGGCCCGATCCACGCCGAGAGAGCTGACATGCTCCCTCGGCGTTTCTTCCGGGTTATCGCGGCTCCGGCGCTGTGAGTGGCCGGAGCCGCGATATCGTCACTCCCGCGCATGCGCGCTGGAGATTTCATTCCGGCCGGTCGGCCACTGCCGTACAGGTTTAGGAGATATTTTTTTTACCTACAGGTAAGCCTTATTATAGGCTTTCCTGTAGGTAAAAGTTAAAAAATTGACTATACAACCACTTTAATGCGTCGGCATACCAAGACATTTTGGACAATTTCATGCTTCCAACTTTGTGAGAACAGTTTGGGGATTTCTCCTTCCTGTTCCAACATGACTGAGCACCAGTGCACAAAGAAAGGTCCATAAAGTCATGGATGAGCGAGTTTGGGGTGGAGGAACTTGACTGGCCTGCATAGAGTCCTGACCTCAACCCGATAGAACACCTTTGGGATGAATTACAACTGCAAGACTGCAAGCCAGGCCTTCTTGTCCAATGCTCTTCTGGAAGAATGGTCAAACATTCCCACAGACACCCTCCTAAACCTTGTGGACGGCCTTCCCAGAAGAGTTGAAGCTGTTATAGCTGTAAAGGGCGGAGCCAACTCAATATTGAACACTACGGACTAAGACTGGGAGGCCATTAAAGTTCATGTGCGTGTAAAGACAGGTGTCCCAATACTTTTGGTAATAAAGTGAATGTATATATAATATATATATATAAAATCTATTGATCAATATATTATCTATCTATTTATCTATAATCAATATATTATCTATCTATTATCTATCAATATATCATCTATCTACCTATAATCTATCTCTCAATATGTTATCAATCAATATATCATCTATCTATTTGTCTATAATCTATCGATCAATATATCTTATCTATCTCTCTATCTATCTATCTATCTATCTATCTATCTATCTATCTATCTATATGTTATCTATCAATATATTATCTATCTATCTATCGATCAATATATTATCTATCTATTTTTCTATCTATTGATCAATATATTATCTATGTATAATCTATCAATATATCATCTATCTATTTATCTATAATCTATCAATCAATATATTATCTATCTATCAATCAATATACTATCTATCTATCTATCTATCTATCTATCTATCTATCTATCTATCTATCTATCTTATCTATCTATTAATATATTATCTATCAATATATTATCTATCAATATATCATCTATCTATCTATCGATCAATATATTATCTATCTATCTGTCTATCTATCTATCTATCTATCTATCTATCTATCTATCTATCTATCTATCTATCTATCTATCTATCAATATATTATCTATAATCTATCTATCAATCTATCTTTCTATAATCCATCTATCTATTGATCAATATATTATCTATCTATAATCTATCTATTACCTATCAATATAGTATCTATCTATCTATTATCAATAAATATATTATCTATCTATCTATCTATCTATTGATCAATATATTATCTATGTATAATCTATCAATATATCATCTATCTATTTATCTATAATCTATCAATCAATATATTATCTATCTATCTATCTATTAATATATTATCTATCAATATATTATCTATCTATCTATTGATCAATATATTATCTATATATAATCTATCTATCAATATGTTATCTATCAATATATCATCTATATATCTATCTATCTATAATCTATCAATCAATATATTATCTATCTATATATAATGTATCTATCAATATATTATCTGTATCTCATCTATCTATCTATCTATCTATCTATCTATCTATCTATCTATCTATCTATCTATCTATCTATCTATCTATCTATCTATCTATCTATCTATCTATCTATCTATCGTAGACAGGAAGTGAATGTAAATAGGCTGCGGGAGATCAGCAGCACTGAAATGTAACAAAGGATGAAAGAAGATAAAAATGAGGATATTCTATGGCGATGAGAACAGTTTCTGACAAGCAGATCACAGAGAAGATAAGATGTTCCTCTCCTATAAATCGGTATTTTCGGCGGCGGCGGTGGCGGGGGGGGGGGGGGGGGGGGTCACGCCCCATCCCCGGTGTCCTCATTGGATGGGGTCCCTGGGAGGATGTCAGATGAACGATGGTCTTTGCGCTCGGTGGGAGTCGCGTCGTACATCCGTCCTCTGTGTGTTCCTCGCCCTCCCGCTGCCTCTTGACTTTTATCTTTCTTCTCTCTGTAGAATTCTGCGATTTTGTTTTTGGCGGCGTCTCCTGCGGATTCTTCGGGCCTCTGACACTCACAATCGTTTCATGTTTGATTCGGGGACACGGGGGGTCGGCGGCTCCCATGGGGAAAAATGACCGGCTTGCGCTGCGAAGGTTGCTTAGCGCGGATATGCTCATCGTTCCCACGCCGCGATCTGCGCGCCGGCGCGATAAATGGCGCACATTACCCGGGTCACCTCCACGCGCCCCCCCTCTCTCTCTCCTCCCCCGCTACCTGAGAACTTTCTTGTCTTTTTTTTATCTTGCTGAAATCCTTTCAGTTTGTTGGTAAAAAAAAAAAAAAAAGACGGCGAGCGTTTCCTCGGGGAGCGGAGAGTGAAGATCTGACTGGCGGAAAATGCAATGTCAGATTTTCTACTTGGCGTGACAACAAAACCGCAGCCTGTGGGGACACCGCGAGGGCCGCGGGCTAAATTTACGACACCGGCTCCCTCCGGTACCCGGGAACTAGTCCAGGATAAATACGCACTGCCGGTGTCGTTTACTAATTGGGAAGCATTTAGCAATAAACACAAACGCGCGGCAACAGCCTGCGCGCGGCGAGGAGTTTATGGTGACGCCGAGCGCCAAATGTACTCAGCAGAGAAACCGCATCTAAGTTTTACAATTGTTTCTTTTTTAACCTTTTGAAGACTGTGTAATGCATGTTTACGGTGTCAGGAAAAAAAAATGAGCTTTAAAGCCCAGCCCCCGAGGAGTGGGTAGAGCTGATCCGCCTTGGCCGGGCCCAGGTCCCTTTCAGTTAGGAGGTAAAGAGAGGGCTCTTTACATACCTTTGGTCCTATGTACAGTAGTACTCCCATGGGCTGTGGCTCCCAGAAAACAAACAGAAGTTCCTGGGGCCCCATCACTTCAGCAGCAGGGGCCCGTGGGCCACAGAGGGGGCTGTTTCCTCATTTTTGGGATCAGGCGGCCACGGAGTAATCCTGACAATTAAACTTCCGGGCTCTTCTTCTACATCAATCTGCCGGGGCAGACCGGAACTCTAATTTAATTGTTGGGAGTCCTGGGTCCAATCTCTGTGCTTGGCCCCCCGCTGCTGTATTGAAAGGGCCCGGGAAACTTTTATTTCATTGCTGGGAGCCACGGCCCATGGGATTGCTGTGCATACGACCAAAGGTATTTAAAGAACCCTCTCTTTACCTCCTAACTGAAAGGGGCCTCAGCCTGGGACCGGCCAAGGCAGATCAGCTCTACCCACTCCTCAGGGGTTGGGCTTTATAGCTCATTTTTCCTGACACCGTAAACATGCATTACACAGTCTTCAAGATATTTAACCGGGCCAAGGTGGACCAGCTTTACCCCCACCTCAGGGGCTGGGCTTTAAAGCCCACCAAGGTATCTCTACCCCAGGGCCTCCTACTGAACTGAAGGGGCCCAGGACCGACCAAGGTGGGCCAGTTCTACCACCACCTCAGGGGCTGGGCTTTAAAGCCCACAAAAGGTATCTCTAACCCAGGGCCTCCTACTGAACTGAAGGGGCCCAGGACCGGCCAAGGTGGGCCAGTTCTACCACCACCTCAGGGGCTGGGCTTTAAAGCCCACAAAGTTATCTCTACCCCAGGGCCTCCTACTTAACTGAAGGGGCCCAGGACCGACCAAGGTGGGCCAGTTCTACCACCACCTCAGGGGCTGGGCTTTAAAGCCCACAAAGGTATCTTTACCCCAGGGCCTCCTACTGAACTGAAGGGGCCCAGGACCGGCCAAGGTGGGCCAGTTCTACCACCACCTCAGGGGCTGGGTTTTAAAGCCCACAAAGGTATCTCTACCCCAGGGCCTCCTACTTAACTGAAGGGGCCCAGGACCGACCAAGGTTGGCCAGTTCTACCACCACCCCAGGGGCTGGGCTTTAAAGCCCACAAAGGTATCTCTACCCCAGGGCCTCCTACTTAACTGAAGGGGCCCAGGACCGACCAAGGTGGGCCAGTTCTACCACCACCTCAGGGGCTGGGCTTTAAAGCCCACAAAGGTATCTTTACCCCAGGGCCTCCTACTGAACTGAAGGGGCCCAGGACCGGCCAAGGTGGGCCAGTTCTACCACCACCTCAGGGGCTGGGTTTTAAAGCCCACAAAGGTATCTCTAGCCCTGGGCCTCCTACTGAACTGAAGGGGCCCAGGACCGGCCAAGGTGGGCCAGTTCTACCACCACCTCAGGGGCTGGACTTTAAAGCCCACAAAGGTATTTTGAGAGTTCTCTCTCTACCCCAGGGCCTCCAGCTGAACTGAAGTGGCCCAGGACCGGCTAAGGTGGGCCAGCTCTACCACCACCTCAGGAGGGGCTGGGCCTTAAAGCCCACAAGGGTATTTAAAAAGTTCTCTCTCTACCCCAGGTCCCCTTGCTAAACTGAAGGGGTCCAGGACCGGCCAAGCAAGCCAGCTTGACCCCCACCTCAGAAGCTGCTGAACTGAAGGGCGATTAAAGTGTTCGCTCTCTACCGTAGTGCCCCTTGCTGAACTGAAGGGGCCCAGACCTGGGACAAGAGGGCCAACTCTTTCCCCTCCCCATCCCATCCCAATCCCAAAAAAGGTATTTAAAGTGCTCTCTCTCTCTCTAACCCAGGGCCTCCTATAGAACTGAAGGGCCCAGGACCGGCCAAGGTGGGCCAGCTACCCCCACCTCAGGGGCGGGGCTTTAAAACCCACAAAGGTATTTATAGAGTTCTCTCTCTACCCCAGGACCTTCAGCTGAACTGAAAGGGCCCAGGACTGGCCAAGGCGGGCCAGCTTCCCCCCACCTCAGAGGCTGGGCTTTAAAGCCCACAAAGGTATTTAAAGAGTTCTCTCTCTTTCTCAGGGCCTCCTGCTGAACTGAAGGGCGATTAAAGTGTTCTCTCTCTACCGGAGTGCCCCTTGCTGAACTGAAGGGGCTTAGACCTAGGACAAGAGGGCCAACTCTTTCCCCTCCCCATCCCATCCCAAAAAAGGTATTTAAAGTGCTTTCTCTCTCTACCCTAGGGCCTCCTATAGAACTGAAGGGCCCAGGACCGGCCAAGGTGGGCCAGCTACCCCCACCTCAGGGGCTGAACTTTAAAAGCCCACAAAGGTATTTTGAGAGTTCTCTCTCTACCCCAGGGCCTCCAGCTGAACTGAAGGGGCCCAGGACCAGCCAAGGTGGGCCAGCTTTACGCCTCTACCCCCACCTCTGGGGCTGGGCTTTAAAGCCCACAAAGGTATTTAAAAAGTTCTCTCTCTACCCCAGGTCCCCTTGCTAAACTGAAGGGGCCCAGGACCGGCCAAGGCGAGCCAGCTTGACCCCCACCTCAGAGGCTGGGCTTTAAAGCCTACAAAGGTATTTATCAGGGCCTCCTGCTGAACTGAAGGGGCCCAGGACCAGCCAAGGTGGGCCAGCTTTACGCCTCTACCCCCACCTCTGGGGCTGGGCTTTAAAGCCCACAAAGGTATTTAAAAAGTTCTCTCTCTACCCCAGGTCCCCTTGCTAAACTGAAGGGGCCCAGGACCGGCCAAGGCGAGCCAGCTTGACCCCCACCTCAGAGGCTGGGCTTTAAAGCCTACAAAGGTATTTATCAGGGCCTCCTGCTGAACTGAAGGGTATTTAAAGTTTTCTCTCTCTACCGTAGTGCCCCTTGCTGAACTGAAGGGACCCAGACCTGGTACAGGAGGGCCAACTCTATCCCCTCCCCATCATCGGCCCTGCATATGTGCAGTGGCTGGGCATTAAAGCCCCTGATTCTGCCCCTGCTGCTGAACTGAAGGGGCCCAGGGAACTTTATTAAGCTGACCAAGCTGTCACTTGGCTCCCGTTCATGTGACTGCTGTTAAAGCCAACCAAAGCGGTCACATGTTAAAAAAAGCCCACTTGAGGGCATGAAGGAAGGAGAAACTTTACCAAGGCAACAAAATCATATCTGACTTCCCGATATGAAAGTGTAGCCGTGAAATGGGGAAGAGTAGGGATGAGCAGGATTGAGTGAAACCTGAAAATTACTGAATTTTGTCTAAATTATTCTTAGAGTAGAACTGAAGACTTTCTTTTAGTTTTTGGATGGAGTGGAGAGGGATTGGAACCTCAGTCAGTATTTATCGCTGTCTGTGCCCCCTGTTTGGGAGATTCACTTCCTTTATTTGTCCGGGTGACCGTCATCACTGAAAGTGAAAGTTAACTGACCAAATTTCAGGTTTCTGGCAGAACAGGAATAGAGGGTAAATCATTTAATGGGGGTACTAGTTCTGGAGAATTAGGGAGATTTTGGAACGCCCAGACAATGACAAGAACACCCTTTGGAGGAGGAAGATCTCACCCATCGTGTGATTCATCCCACCACTAGACAATAAATTTGGCACTTCTGCATCCTCTGCCCATCCACCTGGTTGGTAGTCGTGATCCAGTTCCTGCTCAGACACATTAAGGTATTGATGTAAATTGAAGCACCGCACCACTGAAAGGTCCAAATTAGGGCTGTTACTGATTAAAAATTTCGTGTTCGATTAATCGTTTTTTTTAATCGATTAATCGACTAATTTCGATTAATTATAACGCACATACAGATCCAACTACTTTTAGCTGATCTCCTTACATTGCAACTCTGCATAAGTCAGTGGTAAATGTGGTATACACTATATACAATCACCCGACACTACTTAGTTTCCACAATCCATGACTTAACTTCACAGTTCACACAAACGTTTTAAATTCAAACTGTAGCACTGACGTAAGTAATTTTTTTTTTTCCACAATAGCGTGACAATCCCTCCACCTCCGTATGAAAAAGGGGGGTAAGGTGCGCTAAGGACCCTAAATTATTTCTTTAAAATATAATTGCCAACAAGTGAAAAACACAACCAAATCCAAAACCCTAATGGTAAGAAAACGGAACCCTAGTGGTAAAAAACAAAACCCTAGTGGTAAAAAGGGGCTGCCAGTACCTTACTTATTCACCCAAAAGGTGAAAAAACGTGAATGAGTACAAAAATGGTAGTAACGGCGCTCTCCTACTATTAGTTATGCCTGCAGGAGGCTTACCTACTATTAATTGTACTTAATCTTTACGTGGGTGGGTGTAACAATAAACAGTGTAACTAAAAACTGCCTATGTGACAATATCTCACACCAAATATTATTATGATAAATTGTTATGAAAAAAAACAATGAATTACTAAAAATCGCTGGCAATATGTGTAAGGAAACCCTGATTCACATTACAAGAACTACAAAGTAACTTATTGCAATATTAAAAGTGCGAATGTGCATGTGTGCAAAACTTACAATAAAAGGTGATATGTGCTTAGAAAAGTGCCAAAATAACATCAATACCAATAATGAAAAGGTGCTATGTGCTACTGCAAGTGTCACAATGTACAAATCCAGTCTTTTATATTGTAAAATCGCTAAATGAAAGCATGCGATTTTTTTAAAAACATGCGATTTTTTTGAAATCGCTAAATGAAAGTGTGTAATTTTTGAATAGATGAAAAAGTCCAACAGCAGAGAAACCAACAATACTCCAATAAGAGAGTTCTTCTTAACCAAAAAGTGCCAATGTGCTTCAAATCCCCAGTGGACTCCTGGATTGCAACCGGTGCAATTTGTGTGTATAAAGACAATAGTCCGCACTCACCAGCTCCCCCTCCCCTTGAGGGGTTAATGCGCCTCCACAGTGTAAGCCCCTGTGTCGCTGTGCAGAGCTGGTCCGGTTAATATCCAGTAACTGTCAAATAATTTTTCCTCATTTGAAAGCAAAAAAGGCAAACATAGTGTAATCCAGCTTTTAAAATCCTGTTTTATTAAGTGTAAAAAGCTACTCACACATTAGAAGATAAATATTGCGTTTCAGTAAAGTATATAAGTCTCAGCGTGTTTGAATTCGCCGCCGCCGCCGCCGCCGCTATGCGAGAGTGCATACACCTTAGGCCACGCCCAATCCCTCCACCTCCGGTCTAACTAATTACTCTCACCTTATGGCATGGACCCCTGTGCAAACAGGTGGTCATGCATGCGGGTATCAAAAGGGTTAACACAGACCATAAACTTCTCTCACAATCTCAGGTCGTGGGTAGAAAGAAAAGATCAAAGTGCTCACCGCTTAAGTATAAGATAAAATTTTTGTGTTCAAACACAAACTACTCACATAAAGATGATAAAAACACAGCATGTAAAGCTGACAATCATGTTTGTTCAGTAGGGTAGCAGCGGGTGGCGTCATGCGTAGCTCCTCCCCCGTACACGTTACTTTCAATCAGAAACTTCAACGTCACCGGGGGGGAAGGAGTCCAGTGACGTCACCGGATCTCTGGCGAAACTCCCTGAAGACCCGGGAAGTCAGCGGAGAGGTGAGTACTGGTAAAAAGAATTTTGATCGATCAAAAAAATTTTGATCGATCAAAAAAATTTTGATCGATCAAAAAAATGAACGATTAATCAAGGAATTAATCTTTAATTTTCACAGCCCTAGTCCAAATATAACTTTATTTGAATAAAAGTCATGGAGACAAGCTAAAGAGTAGCCAACACATTTTGGGGGTCCAAAAAACACGCTTCATCGGGGGTTGGGATTGAAAACATATGAATGGACTAAATGTGAACAGGACCTCTAATGGTATTTTTTCCAATAGAGACATGGGAAGATGGCAGCATATATTGGAGCTCCTGGCTAGCCATGTTCCGGGTCGCCTTCAGTTTGATAGATTTCTATATTAATGGCCAAGTAAGAAGCAGGCATAAGAAAACAGGTGATTATGGCACCATGACTGTGTTGGCACCCAATATTGTCTGTGTTATCTGCCCATCCTCCTGGTTGATAGTGGAGATCCAGTATCTGCCAAGTCACATTATGGTATCAATGTAAATTGAAGGGCCACACCACTGCTTAAAGGTCCAAATACGACTTTGTTCCAATAAAGTCATGGGGACAATCCAAAGAGTAGCCAACACATTTTGGAAGTCCAAAAACCAAAAATGAGTCTTTCGACAGTGCTTGGGATTGAAAACAATGTGAAGGGACTAGAAGTTAACTGGACCTTTAATTATTATTTTTTCCAGTTGGGACATGGGAAGATGGCGGCATTCAGTATGTTGGAGCTCCGGACTAGCTGTGTTCTGGGTCACTTGTAGTATCATAGATTTCTATATTAATGTCCAAGGTCAGAAGCCAGCATAAGAAAACAGGTGATTATGGCACCGGGGCGATGTTGGTGCCCAACGTCGTCTGTGTTCTCTGCCCATCCACCTGGTTGATAGTGGGGATCCAGTTGCTGTCCAGTCACATTACAGCACTGATGTAAATTGAAGCACCACACCACTGATGAAAGGCCTGATTATGACTTTATTTGAATAAAAGCCATGGGGACAATCCAATGAGTAGCCAACGTGTTTCGGGGGGGTCCAAAGGCCACCCTTCTTCAGGGCTTGATTGAGAACTATATGGATGGACTATTGGACTTGAAGGGGTTCCATAAACTTCTCCATTCATCAGTATTTGGGATTAAAAACAATGTAAATAGACTAGAAGTGAACGGGACCTTTAATGGTATTTTTTCCAGTTGAGACACCAGAAGATGGCATATGTCGGAGCTCCTGGCTTTTTGGTAATGATGGCCAAGGTCAGAAGCTGTCATTGGAAAGCAGATGATTATGGTACTAGGACGATGTTGGCGCTCAGTGATATCACCTGACTTGATGCCCGCTGTTTGACATTGGCTCGTCCTTGTTGGCTACTGGGATAACGATGATATCTGTATCTTCCACCCCGTTGTGTTTTCATGTGAATACAAATAAAAATTCACACTTATACAACAGAAAAACACAACGCGGCCAAAACTTCTTAGCGGTGTCTGGCCAAACCCTTATTCGTGTCCGGACTGGCGCCATCTGCGAGCGTGCGTTCAGGCCAGGACTGGTGATGGGACGCCATGGCTTGCGTTATTGGGGGTGCCGGGATAGCTGGGACCGTGCCCTGACTTTCACCGCTCGCCTTATTTCTGGTCCCCGGATGAGACGAAATAAAAACATTTCCCAGAAATGAGCTTGCTGTGGTGTGAACACTTATTACCGCTGTCCTTGCGGCAAGTAAATTGCGTTGAGTAGAGGAGAAGGCAGAAGTCATAAATATTCTTTCTGGGAGCTCAAATCTACAGGCTCATCACAAGACGGAATAAATAATTAAAGCCGCGGTTCTGTTCAGCCATTATTAGCTGACAGATGCACCTTTGGCAGAAGCCGCGTTCGCTAATTACTGCGCAGTTTTCATGGACTCTTGGAAGAGTTGACGGAGTTCTGTCGATCTGTGACGTTCACATTCATCCTGTTCCAGAGTACACAATCCGGAAATAATCCCAAAGATTTATTAGGCTTCCTAATTGTTAAAGGGGAACTCCAGGTAAAAAATAATAAAATATATATTTTTAAATATATTTCTCAACAGCCGCAAAGGATATAAATCCACTTTGTGTGAACGAAATGCCTTGGAAAACCCAGATATTACTCGGGGGGGGGGGGGGGGCTCAGCAGGCTCCACCCACTACAAGATGCCTGCAGGAAACTACGGGCGGGGGGCGGAGACAAGACCGGCCACCCTGCATAAGTGCTCATGCACACGGACGTTTTAAAAAACTGGCTGCAAAGCTAGCTCCGACACCTGGAAAAATCGGCGTTAAAAACGTGATTTTTTTACCGCATTTTGCATTGGCGTTTTTGCGCGTTTTTTAGCGTTAGCGTTAAGTAGCATTCTTAAAGAAACACATCTCTTGGCTATAGCACTCAGAAAACAAAGAAAATATGTTGCGCGTTTTTGCGCGTTTTCGCGCGATTCGCGTTTTTACAGCTCTAGATCCGCGCCACGGAACGCACTGGTCCTGGGTTTTTTTTTTACAGCTTAAAAACGCCTATGCCATTTGCAGCTCAAAAACGCCTAGGTGGGCATGAAGCCATAGACTAACATGGACAGGCTCCATCTACTAAAGGCTGCTTGCAGGAAACTACAGGAGGGGTCGGAGACAAGACCAGTCACCCTGCACAAGGAGAGAGAGAGAGCAGAGCTGTGGGAGGGGCCTAGAAAGCTCCACCCACTCCAGACTGCTTGCAGGAAACTACTGGACGAGGTGGAGACAAGACCAGCCCCCCCTGCACAAGAAGAGACAGCAGAGCTGTGGGAGGGGCTTGGCAGACTCCACCCACTACAAGTTGCCTGCAGAAAACTACAGGGGGGGGGGGGGATTAGAGGCAAGAACAGTCAACCTGCACAAGAAGAGAAAGCAGAGCTGTGGGAGGGGCTTGGCAGACTCCACCCACTCCAGGCTGCCTGCAAGGAAATTACAGGAGGGGCGGAGACAAGACCAGTCAGCCTGCACAATGAGAGAGCAGCAGAGCTGTGGGAGTGAGAGCGATAACACCAAATTTAACACACCTGCTCCCCATTCACACCTGAGACCTTGTAACACTAACGAGTCACATGACACCGGGGAGGGAAAATGGCTAATTGGGCCCAACTTGGACATTTTCACTTAGGGGTGTACTGACTTTTGTTGCCAGCGGTTTACACATTAATGGTTGTGCGTTGAGTTATTTTGAGGGGACAGGAAATTTACACTGTTATACAAGCTGTACACTCACTACTTTACATTGTAGACAAAGTGTCATTTCTTCAGTGTTGTCACATGAAAAGATAGAAGAAAAGATTTACACAAATGTGACTGAGGGGTGTACTCACTTTTGTGAGATACTGTATTCCTACATACAGTATATAGATATTACTTTTGCAATCAAGATCCATTCTCCTGCATTTGTCCATTGGGGTTTACCCCCTCCTATGTGGAGTTAGGTCAGTGTTACTGCTCTGTTTAGTCCATTTATAGGAGGAAAGTCCATTTATAAGAGTCTATTTATAAAATGGAAGCTGGTCGGTATCATGGTGCCGACAGATCACATGGCCCTCTGCTGTCTGGGATGAGCAGTGACAGCCTACGATTAAGCCCATGATGGACGAAGCGCGTTAAAGTGTGTGGTCTGGGAGGGGATGGAGCCCGAAGCCTTTCTCTCGTGTTTGAAATTGAGCGGCTTTTGGTGTGCCCTTCCACCTTTCTCCTTCATTCTGCCGATGATCAGAGAGGATGAGCCCCTAGGGAGCAGCAACCCGACAAGGATTGACTCACTGGGTTCATTTGTTAGCTGGGCCTGGAGCAGCGCTTCGTGTTCTGTTGGGATCAGTCACTCAGATGGATCACAAGCACAGTTTTCACTACATGGAAGGCGGTCGGTATTATGTTGCAGGCAGATCACATGGCCCTCTGCTGTCTGGGATGAGCAGTGACTTTCAGTCAGTCTACGATTAAGCCCATGATGGGTGAAACGCGTTAGTCGGTGTGGTTCAGGAGTGGATGCAGCTGAAGCCTTTCTCTCCTATTTAAAATGGAGCAGCTTTTGGTGTGCACTTCTATCCTTTACAAAAGGAAACAAATATATCAAGCACGGCGCTGTCACATCCTATCCAGTTCCTCCAGAATACTTCTAAACAATATATATTGTTTGTTACATCCACTCTGGGCGTTGCTGCTCTTACTAAGGTCCACTGGGTGGCAGACAAACCTAAAAAGCATCCTCCGCTGATGCTACCTGGGCGGAATGACCACTATTGTGGACCACACCTCCTACTGACCCACTCTCTTCCATAGTGGCATTCATCTGTACAAGTGGCCTTAATACTTCAAATGTGTTAGAAATAGGGATACTAATGTTATATCCTATTTCTTCTTCCCCATGACTACATGGGATCCGGGGGCTACTCGCTACAAATTGTGGGCTATTCTCTATGCTCTGCTCTGCTCCCTGGTTAACAGATTTTATTATTTTTTTGGGCCGAAGCTAGCTCCTCACCATTCTTATTTTTCTTTGTATTCTTATCCCTATCTGCATACTCTATATTATTCCTTGTTGTGCGGCTTCTTTTGCTATCATAAGCCCTAACCTGAGACCCACCATATGTATTTGCATACCCACTTTTTGGCAATTGAGATGTGTGTTTCGCAGGACTTTTACCATCTAAGGCCGCGTACACACGGGCGGATTGTCTGCCCAACTAAGTTCGTCAGACAATCCGACAGACAGTCCGTCCAACATTTGAATGAACGGACTTGACCACACACGATGAACAGACAGTCCGCTGAAAGCGTGCGCGATGACGTGTACAGCACGTACGACGGGACTAGAAAAACGACGTCCAATACACTGCAATGCAACCTTCGGCCGTGTAAATCCTTTCTGAGCATGCGCCATACTTAGTCCGTCCAACTTGCCTACACACGAGCGGACTGTCCGCTGAAACCAAGTTTGGGCGGACAAAATTACGGAAATTCCGAAAGACTTAGGCTGCATTCACACCTGAGCGTATAGCGTGTTTGAACGTTTTTACCGGCGTTTTGTCGCGCGACAACGAGCGTTTTGTCACACTACAACGCGCGACAACGAGCGTTTTGGCACACTACAACGCGCGACAACGAGCGTTTTGTCACACTACAACGCGCGACAACGAGCGTTTTTTAACTTCGGCGTTTTTTTTTCAGCCAATAGGAAAAATATTTTTCATCTGCTTATTTTTTCTTGAGCAGATACAGCGTCAAAACGCCCGTAGAAACGCTCGTTGTCGCGCTAAACGCTCGAATCGAGCGTTTCCATTAGTTTCTATGGGAATGAAAACGCCCAAAATCAGCCCAATTCGCGCGACAAAAAAGGGTCTGGAACTTGTTTGAGCTTCAGGCGTAGGGCCTCAGGCGACATGGAGTGGAGATGTGAACCATCTCCATTGAGAATAATGGATTTTTTCCCCTCCAGCATTTTGTAGCTTCAGGCGTAGGGCTACAAAACGTTCAGGTGTGAACGGGCTGTTAGTCCGTCAGACTGTCCGCTGAAACAGTCCGCTGAAGCCCACACACGAGCGGATTGTCCGCTGAAACACGGTTCAGCGGACTAAGTTGGGCAGACAATCCGCCCGTGTGTACGCGGACTAAGGATGTAGACTGTTTGGGCCCAAGGTTACCATTATCCATATTTTTATTTTTATTTTTATTTCCATTGTTTATATTTCTGTTTTTCGTAGCCTTTCTCGGACTCCCCCTATGGTGAACTGTATAATTAGTATTATTCTTGCTGTTGTTATCATACTTCTTTTTCTTCGGAGATAATTGGCCCTGACTTCCATTTACATGAGATTTCTGATTGAATCGACTTTTACCCCATTTGAAGATAGTTCCCTTCTCATAATCTATTATATCTCTAGCAAACTTCTCTTTTTTATTCATAACAAGGTTCTCCTCAAACGCAGCCCTTTTCGTATTGAGTAGGTCCCTACACCTTTGGTAACTAGGGACTTGGTGATACTTCTCCAATGATGCCAGAATTACACTCAATTTGTTTTGGCTTGCAGTTAGCATTCTTTCTCTCTGCATACATATGATTTCCATCCATTGTGCTGTGCACAATGTGGAAACCTTATCCCAAGTGCTCTGTAGGTCTGGCTCAAGGAAGTCGCATCTCCTCTTGTTTCGCAGCCCCCTTGGAGCGAGACCCTCTGTGAGATATTGTTTGAGAAATTTAATATCCCACCATTGTGTAATATAATAGTTATATGTATCCTCTGCTTTCTTACACAAATCCCAAAATTCTTTCTGTAAAGTGACTTCTGACCCATTACTATGATCTCCATCCTTATTTGTACCTACACGAGGATTAGCCACATTATCTTCTGTTGCAGTTTTCAAATTAGCATTAGAAAATAAGCTTTTAAAAAATCTCAATTGATTTATTGTCCCTGCTTACAACCTCATCCCGGAGGAAAATGGTTAACTCCGTCATGACAAAAAAAAAAAAAAAAAAAGGAAAAGGAGAAACAGACACCTATTTATGATGATTTTCTTACACTAATATGGTGAATACATTGGAGGCTTCAATTGTCAATGCAACCATTCAATCGGATGTTTGTGAGTGATATACCTGGCTTGTTTAATTTTTTACTGAGTTAAATAAACGTTAATGCACTAGGGCTGGTGTGCGCTCTTTTTCGTTCTTGTATTTCTATCCTTTAGTCTGCCAATGATTGGGCAAGATGGGTCCCTTGGGAGCTGCACCCGACAAGGATTGACTCACTGGGTTGATTTGTTAGCTGGGCCGGGAGCGGTGCTTCATGTTTGGTTGGGTCTCAGTCAGGGCTGTCTTATCAGCATCATGGGCCCCTGGGCAAAGTAATGCATTGGGGCCCCTACCAGTCCACTCTAAATGCACTGGAGCCCCTACCAGCCCACTCCAAAGTAATGAACTGGGGCCCCTACCAGCCCACTCCAAAGTAATGAACTGGGGCCCATACCAGCCCACTCCAAAGTAATGAACTGGGGCCCCTACCAGCCCACTCCAAAGTAATGAACTGGGGCCCATACCAGCCCACTCCAAAGTAATGAACTGGGGCCCATACCAGCCCACTCCAAAGTAATGAACTGGGGCCCCTACCAGCCCACTCCAAAGTAATGCACTGGAGCCCCTACCAGCCCACTCCAAAGTAATGAACTGGGGCCCCTACCAGCCCACTCCAAAGTAATGCACTGGGGCCCCTACCAGCCCACTCCAAAGTAATGCACTGGGGCCCCTACCAGCCCACTCCAAAGTAATGCACTGGGGCCCCTACCAGCCTGCCCCAATTTACGCACCTACTCCCAAGAATTAAAATATAAATAGTTGATAGAATTAAACATACATTTGTTAGTACTTTAGAATTGATTTTAAACAGTAAGAAAACATGCCATGAATCAAAGACTAATCAGCAAAAAAGGCGCAGAAAGGGGGGTGCAGAATAACAGAGTACAGGGGGGGTCAGGAGGGCACAATACAGGTTCTGGGATGCTGCCCGGGCCATCCCGGGACAGCTTAGTAAAAAGCATGACTGTCCTGGCAAATCTAGGACAGTTATATAATAATAATTCAATATTATTATGGGGCTCCCATGCACCTGGGGCCCCTGGGCACTGCCCAGGGGTGCCCATGCATTAAGACAGCCCTGGTCTCAGTCAGTTAGATTGTTGACATGCACAGTATGCACTACATGGAAGGCGGTCGGTATCATGGTGCAGACAGATCACATGGACCTCTGCTGTCTGGGATGAGCAGTGACTTTTAGTCAGTCTGCGATCAAGCCCATGATGGGTGAAGCGCGTTAGAGTGTGCTTTGCAGGTGACTGGGCTGAAGCCTTTCTCTCATATTTGAAATTGATTGTCTTTTGGTGTGCGCTTACATCAATCTCCTTCATTCTGCTGATGATTGGGCAAGACAAGCCCCTAGGGAGCTGCACCCAACAAGAATTGAATCACTGTGTTGATTTGTTTGATGGGTCTGGAGCAGAGCTTTGTGTTCGGTTGGGATCAGTCACTTAGATGGTTCACAAGCACAGTATTTACTACATGGAAGGCGGTCGGTATCATGTCACAGACATATCACATGGCCCTCTGCTGTCTGGGAGGACAGTCAGTCAGTCTACGATTAAGCCCATGATGGGCGAAACACGTTAGTGGTGCCTGAAGCAGCGATTCTTGTTCAATTGGGTCTCAGGTGGTCAGATGTTTGTCAAGTACAGTGTATAGGGGGGATGTATGGGAGGCAACCATATCCTGGAGACAGGAGTACTTTTTCACTACATTACACACGGGTAAGTCCAACATTATGCAGCAACTCTCCACAGAATGCCTTCTGGAAGTGTTTGATGTTGGGTTGGATATACTGCACAGGAAGAATGCCAAATTCAAGCGAGACTCAGCACCAAATCTGGATAGGGTAACCCAAGAAGAGGCCCCAATAGTCCTATAAAAGACCACACCTACATGAATATCACGGTGTCCTTTTAAGGATCACCATACCAATGATTCAATATTGTTTAAAACAAAATAATTGAATATGTTTAAAATTGATTTTCTCTGTTACATTGTTGTACCTTGTATAAAATATTTTCTTCCTAATGAGTTATAGAAAATATGTGAGAATTCAAGACACTAGACTAGATGAGGGCCACATGAATGAATTAAGGGGCCGGGTGTGACCCAAAAACCTGGTTCTGATCCAAGGATAATGCCAGCTGTACACAAGGCAGTTCTCTTTACAGTGTTACATTTAATATGGTAGTACAGGTACTCTTTAGACCCACACCCCCTCTGGGTCTGATATGTCCTATATACTCTCTGGGCAGTATAGGTACTCTTTAGTTTTTTGTTCCCTGTGTTGGGTCTGATACATCCTGTATACTCCCTGAGAAGTACAGGTACTCTTTAGATTCTTGCCCTCTGTATTGGGTCTGATGTGTCCTGTTTACTCCCTGAGAAGTACAGGTACTCTTTAGATTCTTGCCATCTGTATTGGGTCTGATGTGTCCTGTACACTCCCTGAGAAGTACAGGTACTCTTTAGATTCTTGCCATCTGTATTGGGTCTGATGTGTCCTGTATACTCCCTGAGAAGTACAGGTACTCTTTAGATTCTTGCCCTCTGTATTGGGTCTGATGTGTCCTGTTTACTCCCTGAGAAGTACAGGTACTCTTTAGATTCTTGCCCCCTGTGTTGGGTCTGATTTGTCTTGTATACTCCCTGAGCAGTACAGGTGCTCATTAGATCCTCACCCCCTGTGTTGGGTCTGATGCGTCCTTTATACTCCCTGAGCAATACAGGTACTCTTTAGATTCTTGCCATCTGTATTGGGTCTGATGTGTCCTGTATACTCCCTGAGAAGTACAGGTACCCTTTAGATTCTTGCCCTCTGTATTGGGTCTGAAGTGTCCTGTATACTCCGTGAGAAGTACAGGTACTCTTTAGATTCTTGCCCCCTGTGTTGGGTCTGATTTGTCTTGTATACTCCCTGAGCAGTACAGGTGCTCATTAGATCCTCACCCCCTGTGTTGGGTCTGATGTGTCCTGTATACTCCCTGAGAAGTACAGGTACTCTTTAGATTCTTGCCCTCTGTATTGGGTCTGATGTGTCCTGTATACTCCGTGAGAAGTACAGGTACTCTTTAGATTCTTGCCCCCTGTGTTGGGTCTGATTTGTCTTGTATACTCCCTGAGCAGTACAGGTGCTCATTAGATCCTCACCCCCTGTGTTGGGTCTGATGCGTCCTTTATACTCCCTGAGCAATACAGGTACTCTTTAGATTCTTGCCATCTGTATTGGGTTTGATGTGTCCTGTATACTCCCTGAGAAGTACAGGTACTCTTTAGATTCTTGCCCTCTGTATTGGGTCTGATGTGTCCTGTTTACTCCCTGAGAAGTACAGGTACTCTTTAGATTCTTGCCCCCTGTGTTGGGTCTGATTTGTCTTGTATACTCCCTGAGCAGTACAGGTGCTCATTAGATCCTCACCCCCTGTGTTGGGTCTGATGCGTCCTTTATACTCCCTGAGCAATACAGGTACTCTATAAATCCTCATCCCCAGTGTTGGGTCTGATACGCATACCTCCCAACTTTTTGAGATGGGAACGAGGGACACCTATTGACAAAAGTAGGCATAGGACACACCCCCTGCCACACCCCCAAAGGAGAATTGTACAAAAAATAACATCAATTAAACCCACAAGTGCTTTTTTTTTATTTTTACCACTACTATTCCTGTATACTGGCTTTTGAAATTTCCAAATGCAGCAATTTGGAAATTGGATGAAAGGTTTAGCACTGGGAAACACTTTTTGAAAGATTAAAAGTGCATTTTATATACAATTTTACAGATCAGACCAAAATGAGGGACAAATGACGAGGAAAGAGGGACAGAGGGACTTTGTTCCAAATCAAGGACAGTCCCTCGAAATCAGGGACAGTTGGGAGCTATGGATACATCCTGTATACTCCCTGAGCAGTACAGGTACTCTTTAGATCCTCATCCCCTGTGTTGGGTCTGATACGTCCTGTATACTCCCTGAGAAATACAGGTACTCTTTATATTCTTGCCCCCTGTGTTGGGTCTGATATGTCCTATATCAGTGATGGCGAACCTTTTTGAGTCTGAGTGCCCAAACTGAAATAAATAAGTTGGTTTTGTGTTGTAAAGTGCCAACACGGCAATTCGCGAGGGAGGGGTGCTGAGCAAAAGAGAGGGGGTGTGTGAGAGAGCTGGGGGTGTGTGTAAGAGAGAGGGGGGTTGTGTGTAAGAGAGAGAGAGGGTTGTGAGATAGGGGTTTGTGAGAGAGAGAGAAAGGGGGCTGTGAGAGAGAGAGAGGACACATAGAGAAAGGTGACAGAGAGTGAGGGGGGGGGACAGATAGAGATAGGGGACACACACAGAGGGGGGGCACATGGGGGGCAGAGAGAGGGGGGACAGAGAGATGGGGGCACAGAGAGGGGGAGGGGGGACAGAAAGGGAGATGGGGGACAGAAAGGGAGAGGGGGGACAGAGGGGGAAGGGTGTGAGAGATATGGGACAGAGATAAAGGGGAGGGCACAGTGAAAGAGAGAGAGGACAGAGAGAGAGAAGGGTTACAGAGAGTGAGGGGGGACAGATAGATAGAGATAGGTGACACACACAGAGAGGGGGGACACACGGGTGGCAGAGAGAGGGGGGACACAGAGGGGGAGGAGTGTGAGAGATGCTGAGAGAGAGAGGGGGCAGAGAGAGAGATATGGGACAGAGATAAAGGGGAGGGCACAGAGAAAAAGAGAGAGGGGACACAGAGAGAGATATGGGACAGAGATAAAGGGGAGGGCACAGAGAAAGAGAGAGAGGGGACACAGAGAGAGATATGGGACAGAGATAAAGGGGAGGGCACAGAGAAAGAGAGAGAGGGGACACAGAGAGAGATATGGGACAGAGATAAAGGGGAGGGCACAGAGAAAGAGAGAGAGGGGGGACAGAGAGAGAGAGAGAGGGGGGGACAGAGAGAGAGGGGACACAGAGAGAGAGAGGGGACACAGAGAGAGGGGGGCACAGAGAGAGAGAGGGGACACAGAGAGAGGGGGGCACAGAGAGAGGGGGAGCAGAAAGAGGGGGACACGGGGGCTGAAAAAGAGGAGAGCTGAGAGAAAGGGAGACCTCTAGCTCTGTCCTTATCTGCAATCCCTGCTCTGCCTCCCTGCCCCAGTCTTTGTCTGCAGGTATTCAGTGTATAATTGTGCCCGGTACCTGTCTCCATTAGTGATGGCCGAACGGTTCGCCCGGCGGTCGTTTCGCGGCGAATTTCCGACTTTCGCCGTCCGCGGGTTCGAACGCCTTTTTCCGTCGTTCGCCCCGGCGGACTTACGTGTTTAATGTATACAAGAACTTTAACCTTTCGTGACACGTTTATCATGTGTTACAGGACAACCAATTGAGACATGACAGCTCATGGACACTTGGACATTCCCCCTAACCTATAAATACACCCGATCCGGTGGCCATTTTACATTCTTTCTTCTGTCACTGTAGGGAAAGGATCCTGTGTGGAGTAGGGACAGAGAAAACGCTAGCTATTTGGTACACAAAAGTTCTTTTCAGGACTGGTATAGGTGTTAGGTCAGCAGCCTGAGTTTCTTTTGTCAGTTTAGATAAAGGGACAGAGCGCTGTATGCTGCTATTTTAGGGACAGCTCAGCCAGATTAGTCTTTCTTCATCATCATCATCATCATCATCATTAGCTGTTACTATCAGGTCCACAAAAGAGCTGTTCCAGCTAATCGTTCCAGCCTACTCTTTTTTGCCAATTTGTATAGGGACAGGCAGGAAGCAGTGTGTCAGGCAGTGAGGATAATTTTAAAGACTTGCTGTTACTATTAGTTCCACAAAGGTTCTTTTCAGGACTGGTATCAGTGGTACGGTAATAGGCTTGTACACGTATAATATTCTTTCTTCCAAATATAGAAAGAATATTATACTTGACTGCTGCCCTTCTGCTGCAGTCTGCTAATCATTCACAACTCACTTGTTCCACAAAGCTCTTTATCAGGACTGGTAACTTGGTCTGTCTAGGGTGCTACGGTACATAGGCTTGGGTGCGGTACAGTCTGCTGTTCTGTAAGGACCGCTATCGGTCCACAATACATAGGGTTGCCGTGCACTACTGCTGACCGCTGCCCTATACTGCAGCAGTCCTTCATTGGTATAGGGACTGACGTACAGTCTGCTAATCACTAACACACAACCTGCTTGGTCCACAAAAGTTCTTATAAGGACTGGTAACTTGGTATAGGGTGCTACGGTACATAGGCCTGAGTGCGTTACAGTCTGCTGTTCTGTAAGGACCGCTATCGGTCCACAATACATAGGGTTGCCGTGCACTACTGCTGACCGCTGCCCTATACTGCAGCAGTCCTTCAGCGGTATAGGGACTGACGCACAGTCTGCTAAACACTAACACACAACCTGCTTGGTCCACAAAAGTTTTTATAAGGACTGGTAACTTGGTATAGGGTGCTACGGTACATAGGCCTGAGTGCAGTACAGTCTGCTGTTCTGTAAGGACCGCTATCGGTCCACAATACATAGGGTTGCCGTGCACTACTGCTGACCGCTGCCCTATACTGCAGCAGTCCTTCATTGGTATAGGGACTGACGTACAGTCTGCTAATCACTAACACACAACCTGCTTGGTCCACAAAAGTTCTTATAAGGACTGGTAACTTGGTATAGGGTGCTACGGTACATAGGCCTGAGTGCGTTACAGTCTGCTGTTCTGTAAGGACCGCTATCGGTCCACAATACATAGGGTTGACGTGCACCACTGCTGACCGCTGCCCTATACTGCAGCAGTCCTTCAGCGGTATAGGGACTGACGTACAGTCTGCTAAACACTAATACACAACCTGCTTGGTCCACAAAAGTTCTTATAAGGACTGGTAACTTGGTATAGGGTGCTACGGTACATAGGCTTGAGTGCGGTACAGTCTGCTGTTCTGTAAGGACCGCTATCGGTCCACAATAGATAGGGTTGACGTGCACCACTGCTGACCGCTGCCCTATACTGCAGCAGTCCTTCAGCGGTATAGGGACTGACGCACAGTCTGCTAAACACTAACACACAACCTGCTTGGTCCACAAAAGTTTTTATAAGGACTGGTAACTTGGTATAGGGTGCTACGGTACATAGGCCTGAGTGCGTTACAGTCTGCTGTTCTGTAAGGACCGCTATCGGTCCACAATACATAGGGTTGCCGTGCACTACTGCTGACCGCTGCCCTATACTGCAGCAGTCCTTCATTGGTATAGGGACTGACGTACAGTCTGCTAATCACTAACACACAACCTGCTTGGTCCACAAAAGTTCTTATAAGGACTGGTAACTTGGTATAGGGTGCTACGGTACATAGGCCTGAGTGCGTTACAGTCTGCTGTTCTGTAAGGACCGCTATCGGTCCACAATACATAGGGTTGACGTGCACCACTGCTGACCGCTGCCCTATACTGCAGCAGTCCTTCATTGGTATAGGGACTGACGTACAGTCTGCTAATCACTAACACACAACCTGCTTGTTCCACAAAAGTTCTTATAAGGACTGGTAACTTGGTATAGGGTGCTACGGTACATAGGCTTGAGTGCGGTACAGTCTGCTGTTCTGTAAGGACCGCTATCGGTCCACAATAGATAGGGTTGACGTGCACCACTGCTGACCGCTGCCCTATACTGCAGCAGTCCTTCAGCGGTATAGGGACTGACGTACAGTCTGCTAAACACTAATACACAACCTGCTTGGTCCACAAAAGTTCTTATAAGGACTGGTAACTTGGTATAGGGTGCTACGGTACATAGGCTTGAGTGCGGTACAGTCTGCTGTTCTGTAAGGACCGCTATCGGTCCACAATAGATAGGGTTGACGTGCACCACTGCTGACCGCTGCCCTATACTGCAGCAGTCCTTCAGCGGTATAGGGACTGACGTACAGTCTGCTAAACACTAATACACAACCTGCTTGGTCCACAAAAGTTCTTATAAGGACTGGTAACTTGGTATAGGGTGCTACGGTACATAGGCTTGAGTGCGGTACAGTCTGCTGTTCTGTAAGGACCGCTATCGGTCCACAATACATAGGGTTGCCGTGCACTACTGCTGACCGCTGCCCTATACTGCAGCAGTCCTTCATTGGTATAGGGACTGACGTACAGTCTGCTAATCACTAACACACAACCTGCTTGTTCCACAAAAGTTCTTATAAGGACTGGTAACTTGGTATAGGGTGCTACGGTACATAGGCTTGAGTGCGGTACAGTCTGCTGTTCTGTAAGGACCGCTATCGGTCCACAATAGATAGGGTTGACGTGCACCACTGCTGACCGCTGCCCTATACTGCAGCAGTCCTTCATTGGTATAGGGACTGACGTACAGTCTGCTAATCACTAACACACAACCTGCTTGGTCCACAAAAGTTCTTATAAGGACTGGTAACTTGGTATAGGGTGCTACGGTACATAGGCCTGAGTGCGTTACAGTCTGCTGTTCTGTAAGGACCGCTATCGGTCCACAATACATAGGGTTGACGTGCACCACTGCTGACCGCTGCCCTATACTGCAGCAGTCCTTCAGCGGTATAGGGACTGACGTACAGTCTGCTAAACACTAATACACAACCTGCTTGGTCCACAAAAGTTCTTATAAGGACTGGTAACTTGGTATAGGGTGCTACGGTACATAGGCTTGAGTGCGGTACAGTCTGCTGTTCTGTAAGGACCGCTATCGGTCCACAATAGATAGGGTTGACGTGCACCACTGCTGACCGCTGCCCTATACTGCAGCAGTCCTTCAGCGGTATAGGGACTGACGCACAGTCTGCTAAACACTAACACACAACCTGCTTGGTCCACAAAAGTTTTTATAAGGACTGGTAACTTGGTATAGGGTGCTACGGTACATAGGCCTGAGTGCGTTACAGTCTGCTGTTCTGTAAGGACCGCTATCGGTCCACAATACATAGGGTTGCCGTGCACTACTGCTGACCGCTGCCCTATACTGCAGCAGTCCTTCATTGGTATAGGGACTGACGTACAGTCTGCTAATCACTAACACACAACCTGCTTGGTCCACAAAAGTTCTTATAAGGACTGGTAACTTGGTATAGGGTGCTACGGTACATAGGCCTGAGTGCGTTACAGTCTGCTGTTCTGTAAGGACCGCTATCGGTCCACAATACATAGGGTTGACGTGCACCACTGCTGACCGCTGCCCTATACTGCAGCAGTCCTTCATTGGTATAGGGACTGACGTACAGTCTGCTAATCACTAACACACAACCTGCTTGTTCCACAAAAGTTCTTATAAGGACTGGTAACTTGGTATAGGGTGCTACGGTACATAGGCTTGAGTGCGGTACAGTCTGCTGTTCTGTAAGGACCGCTATCGGTCCACAATAGATAGGGTTGACGTGCACCACTGCTGACCGCTGCCCTATACTGCAGCAGTCCTTCAGCGGTATAGGGACTGACGTACAGTCTGCTAAACACTAATACACAACCTGCTTGGTCCACAAAAGTTCTTATAAGGACTGGTAACTTGGTATAGGGTGCTACGGTACATAGGCTTGAGTGCGGTACAGTCTGCTGTTCTGTAAGGACCGCTATCGGTCCACAATAGATAGGGTTGACGTGCACCACTGCTGACCGCTGCCCTATACTGCAGCAGTCCTTCAGCGGTATAGGGACTGACGTACAGTCTGCTAAACACTAATACACAACCTGCTTGGTCCACAAAAGTTCTTATAAGGACTGGTAACTTGGTATAGGGTGCTACGGTACATAGGCTTGAGTGCGGTACAGTCTGCTGTTCTGTAAGGACCGCTATAGGTCCACAATAGATAGGGTTGACGTGCACCACTGCTGACCGCTCACCTATACTGCAGCAGTCCTTCAGCGGTATAGGGACTAAGAGTTTTGTCACAGGGTCATTTAAAAAATGACATGCAGAGGAAGAGGCAGGCCCTTCCGCAGGGGTGGTAGGGGTAGGGCAGGAGCAACAGGCTTGAGCCAAAGTGGGAAGTTGCAGAAGGTGCGTTCAATTACTTTAAAGGATGCACCAGACTTGGTTGAGTGGCTCGCTCAGCCTTACTCTTCTGCACCCTCCTCATCCTCTCGATCTGCACCCTCTTCTTCACTCTCTGCTATGTGCACCCCCAAAGACACTACCACCAACAACACGACCACCACCACCACCACCACATACCTTCCGCTTGAGTCACTGGAATTATTTTCCGATCCATATCAAGAGGACATTTCTGATGCGCAGCCACTCTTGGTATTGGATCAGGAAGAGGAGGTAGCAACAAGCGCTACTCAGCAGTCTGACGCCAGTACCCAGATCAGCCCAAGGAGGAGGTTGGTCCCCGGTGTTGCTGCCTACTCTACTTATAGCGGTGGGGAAGGTGACGTTGATGATGACGTGTCTAGTGATGTCACGTGGGTGCCCACAAGAGAGGAAGAGGAGGGGAGTTCAGAGGGAGATATGGACCAGCAGATAGGGAGGAGAAGCAGCAATGACTTACATTGCACAGCAGGGACAAAGCAGACTGCAAATGTATCAGGAGCGAGTCATCGACCATGTACGGTCACATCTGGCGCTCCCAGGACACCGGCACATGGCTCCGCAGTGTGGGCTTTTTTTAACGTGTCCGCTGCTGACAATAGCGTTGCCATCTGCAATCTTTGCAGTCAACGCGTTAGTCGCGGTAAGCCCAATACTCACCTAGGGACGACCGCCTTAAGAAGGCACATGAGCAGCCATCACCGAGCCCAGTGGGAGCAACGGAACACACAAAGCCACACTGCAGGCTCTCACCGTCCAGCCTCGTCTTCTACTTCTCCTTCTCCTCTCTCCTCACAATTGTCCTCCACTCCACCTTCCATCACGCCAAGCTCACATTTTTCTGCAAAAAGGCAGGCTTCCGTGGGCCTAATGTTTGAGCGTAAAAAAATGATGACGCCGGATAACCCTCTTGCCCAACGGTTGGCGGCTGGCTTGTCAGAACTCATAGCCCGCCAACTACTGCCATATAAACTGGTGGACTCGGAGGCCTTTCGCAAATTTGTGGCCATTGGAACACCACAATGGAAGGTCCCAGGAAGGAAGTATTTCTCAGAGAAGGGCATCCCAGAGCTATATGGCCATGTTCAGCGGCAAGTGAATGTATCTCTGGCACACAGTGTCGGTGCCAAGATACATCTGACCACAGACACGTGGTCTAGCAAACACGGGCAGGGAAGGTATATCAGTTTTACTGCCCACTGGGTGAACCTTCTGACGGCCGTCAAGCATGTAACCCGTGGCACCCGTGTAGATTTGGTTTTACCGCCACGGATTGCATGCAGGCCTGACTCTTCTTCTCCTCCTCCTACTCCATCCTCCTCCCTCTCCTCCTCAGCTGCCTCCTCCTTTTCCGCTGCTAGCGTCTCTTCCACTGCACCGCCCAAGCTCCCCAGAACCTATTCCACATGCCAGGTGAGACGTTGCCATGCCGTGCTGCGTCTGTTGTGCCTGGAAGCAAAGAGCCACACTGGCCCGGCACTCCTTTCAGCTTTGCGTTCACAGGCAGATGAGTGGCTAACACCGCTCAATTTGACAGTTGGTAAAGTGGTGTGTGACAACGGTGCCAATCTGCTTAGCGCATTGAAACAGGGCAAAATCACGCACGTGCCGTGCATGGCACACGTCTTAAACTTGGTCGTGCAGCGATTCCTTGTCAAATACCCTGGGGTCCAGGACATCTTGCGGCAGGCAAGGAAAATCTCGGCCCATTTCAGAAGATCTTACACGGCCATGGCTCGCCTTGCTGACATTCAGCGGCGACACCATCTGCCGGTCAGACGTCTTATTTGCGATTGCCCGACGCGATGGAACTCAACCTTCTATATGCTTGATAGGCTGCTCCAGCAGAAACGTGCAGTTAACGTCTACCTGTATGAACTCTGCGAAAGAAACGGTTCTGGGGAGCTGGGTTTTTTTTCACCGCGCCAGTGGCTGCTCATGCGCGACACATGCAGACTTCTGCGGCCATTTGAGGAGATCACCAAACTGGTCAGTCGCAGCCATGGCGCCATCAGTGACATGGTACCTTATGCCTTCTTTCTGGAGCGTGCATTGCGTCGTGTCATTGATCAGGCTGTGGAGGAGCAGGAGCGGGAAGATGAGGAAGTCGCAATGCTGGATGAATTCCCAGGGGGGGCTACTCTATCTGAGACAAGTCAACAACAGGAGTCTGATGAGGAGTCAGAGGAGGATGGTGCCGGGGCGGATGAGCAGGAGCAAGAAGAGCATGCTTTAAACCTTTCTGGGATCCCTGTTGTGCGAGGATGGGGAGAGGAGAATGAAGAGGACGACATTATCCTGGATGATGAGCAGGAGCCAGGCCACCACACCGCTTCCACTTTAGTGCAAATGGGGGCCTTCATGCTCCAGTGTTTTAATAGGGACCCCCGTATAAAAAGCATGAGGGTCAAGGACCAGTACTGGGTGGCAACGTACTTAGACCCCCGGTACAAACACAAAATGGCGGAAATGTTACCGCCGTCGCAGAGGGCTGTCAGAATGCAGCACTTCCAGGCCTTGCTTCGAGAAATGCTGCATTCTGCTTTTGCGTGCGCTGGCAGAGGAGCAATTCCCACTCCCAGAGAAGGATTTGCGGGTACCAATCCAACAGCGCCTGCAAGAAGAGGCCGGTTTGAAGATGTGTTGGTGACTTCGGATATGAGGTCATTCTTTCAGCCGACCCATCGACAGGTGTCATCCGGATCCAGCATCAGGGAACGCCTAGACCGTCAGGTGTCCGACTACATTGGGTTAACGGCCGATGTGGACGCTCTGAGGAGTGATGAACCCCTAGACTACTGGGTGGGCAGGCTTGACCTCTGGCCAGAGCTTGCCCAATTTGCAATCGAACTGTTGGCTTGCCCCTCATCCAGTGTCCTGTCCGAAAGGACGTTCAGCGCAGCAGGGGGGATTGTGACCGATAAGCGTACTCGCCTAGCTCACCACAGTGTTAACTACCTCACATTTCTAAAAATGAATGAGGCATGGATCTCGGAGGAATTCAACACATGTGATCAGTAGACCATGTATATGTCTATAAACAATTTTTGGAATCAAGCACACAGACCTTCTTAATTCATTTGGCTCACTTCCCTGACCCAAAAAAGCACACCGTACTATATGCCCCTACCCTCCTCTTTGAAGAGGTTGAGCGGTGTCATATTTCTACTGGGGCTGCTTATTATGAGGGGTTCCCACCATCCCTGTGCTGTGCTGACTTCCTCCTGGGTGTTCTTATTATGAGGGGCTCCCACCATCCCTGTGCTGTGCTGACTTCCTCCTGGGGGTTCTTATTATGAGGGGATCACACCATCCCTGTGCTGTGCTGACTTCCTCCTGGGGCTGCTTACGGTGCTGCTGTCAGCGCTGTATGTCACGGAGCTGCTGTCAGCGCTGTATGTCACGGAGCTGCTGTCAGCGCTGTATGTCACGGAGCTGCTGTCAGCGCTGTATGTCACGGAGCTGCTGTCAGCGCTGTATGTCACGGTGCTGCTGTCAGCGCTGTATGTCACGGAGCTGCTGTCAGCGCTGTATGTCACGGAGCTGCTGTCAGTGCTGTATGTCACGGAGCTGCTGTCAGCGCTGTATGTCACGGAGCTGCTGTCAGCGCTGTATGTCACGGAGCTGCTGTCAGCGCTGTATGTCACGGTGCTGCTGTCAGCGCTGTATGTCACGGAGCTGCTGTCAGCGCTGTATGTCACGGAGCTGCTGTCAGCGCTGTATGTCACGGAGCTGCTGTCAGCGCTGTATGTCACGGAGCTGCTGTCAGCGCTGTATGTCACGGAGCTGCTGTCAGCGCTGTATGTCACGGTGCTGCTGTCAGCGCTGTATGTCACGGAGCTGCTGTCAGCGCTGTATGTCACGGAGCTGCTGTCAGTGCTGTATGTCACGGAGCTGCTGTCAGCGCTGTATGTCACGGAGCTGCTGTCAGCGCTGTATGTCACGGAGCTGCTGTCAGCGCTGTATGTCACGGTGCTGCTGTCAGCGCTGTATGTCACGGAGCTGCTGTCAGCGCTGTATGTCACGGAGCTGCTGTCAGCGCTGTATGTCACGGAGCTGCTGTCAGCGCTGTATGTCACGGAGCTGCTGTCAGCGCTGTATGTCACGGAGCTGCTGTCAGCGCTGTATGTCACGGTGCTGATGTCAGTGCTCTGTATTACGGTGCTGCTGTCAGTGCTCTGTATCTCCTGCACCCTCTTGTTTGCCTACCCTGGTCCCTGACCTTCCCTCTCCTCCATTGCCTTCATTAGCTCCATAGTCCTGAATTGTCAGAACAATTTCCCAAATAAAAAAAAAATGCTTGTAGTTATCGATCCCAAATTCACCTCATACATGTATTATGCTATTGTCCAGGTGGTGGGACTACGTGCTACCCCCTAATAATTACCCCGTGGCCGCAAATTCGACCTAAAGGTTTGCGAAATTCGCCTCCCATTGAAGTCAATGGAGCCCGCGGCGAACGGTCGTTTTCGCGAACGTTTGTGTCCGTTCGCGTTTCGCGTTCGCGAAACGTCCCGTCGGAAGTTCGTCCATCACTAGTCTCCATCCCTGTTCCATCCAGCGGCTCTCTCACAGCCTGCGCCTCTCGCCTGTCCGTATCTTCTGGGCCCACGGTCAGTCTGTTCTTCGGGCCTCACTGTTGAAGGAGGTTTGAGGAGTCCAAGCTCCAGAAGGCGCCAGGGCTGCTGCGCCCCTCTTCAGCCATACAATGAAGCAGTGAAGCTCTTCTCTCCCTCCCATGCGTGCTGTCAGGCCTATAGCCTACCACGCGGAGAATGTGGGGCCGCCCACTCATTCGTGCAGACAGTTTCCCGCACCTCACCGCTGCTTGCTTCTCTCCCTCACGTGCTCTCAGGTCTGTAGCCTTCCGCGCAGAGGCTGCGGAGCCACCCACTCACTCGTGCAGTTAATTTCCTGCCATGTTAGTTAGTTTGCTGCCATGTTCTCCCCACCGTGAACCAGGACCCTCTCGCGTGCCCACAGAGATGGCTCTGCGTGCCAGCCGTGGCACGCGTGCCATAGGTTCGCCATCACTGTCCTATATACTCTCTGGGCAGTATAGGTACTCTTTCGTTTTTTGTTCCCTGTGTTGGGTCTGATACATTCTGTAAGAAGTACAGGTACTCTTTAGATTCTTGCCCTCTGTATTGGGACTGATGTGTCCTGTTTACTCCCTGAGCAGTACAGGTACTCTTTAGATCCTCATCCCGTGTGTTGGGTCTGATATGTCCTGTATACTCCCTTAGAAGTACAGGTACTCTTTAGATTTTTGCCCCCTGTGTTGGGTCTTATATGTCCTGTATACTCTCTGGGCAGTATATGTACTCTTTAGCTTTTTGTTCCCTGTGTTGGGTCTGATACGTGCTGTATACTTATTGAGAAGTTCAGGTACTCTTTAGATTATTGCCCCCTGTATTGGGTCTGATGTGTCCTGTTTACTCCCTGAGCAGTACAGGTACTCTTTAGCTTTTTTCCCCCAGTGTTGGGTCTGATATGTTCTTTATACTCCCTGAGAAGTAGAGGTACTCTTTATATCCTCACCCCCTGTGTTGGGTCTGATGCGTCCTGTTTACTCTCTGAGCAGTACAGGTACTCCTTGGATCCTCATCCCCCGTGTTGGATCTGATATGTCCTGTATACTCTCTGGGCAGTACAGGTACTCTTTAGCTTTTTGTTCCCTGTGTTGGGTCTGATACATCCTGTTTACTCCCTGAGAAGTACAGATACTCTATAGATCAACACCCCCTGTGTTGGGTCTGATACATCCTGTTTACTCCCTGGGCAGTACAGGTACTCTTTAGATCCTCACCCCCTGTGTTGGGTCAGTTATGTTCTGTGTACTCCCTGGCAGATCTGTTGATATCCTCCAGGTCTTTTTTTCGTTTTGTGCACGTTGAAACCATAGACCGAAGAGCTAATAGTTCAAGCTGCATTATTTGCTCGATGTCTTTTCATATCGCGAGGGGACCCGCTCCCACTCTTTGGCAGACAGAAGTGGAAGAGTTAACAGATTCCTATTAGCCGCACACAGATGCCAATTAGCGCTATGTTGCTGCGATTTGCTGCCAGGGGCCCTGGCAGTGTAGAGCAGGATGGCAGGATCTGCTGCAGGCAGGCAGCCAGCCTCCCACGGGCACAGAATGCCCACATCCTGCACCAAACATGTTCAAGACAGGATGAGCTGTAACCTTAAAGCTGAACTTCAGGCAGACAGCTGAACACACACTCTGAATAAGTGGAAGGGAACCGTTTACCTGGCAAGAGATTGGTAATTGTGCTCAGCCATTCCTGGGATTCAGATACCCCTGTCGGACAGGACAGCCAGGTCATTGACCTTGCTTTTCTCCATTGAGGTTAAGCATTACAGTTTGACCACCAACCTTTCCCCAGTCTGTAGTTGGACAGTGAAGGAAATGCCGCATACTGATCACGTCGCCACTCTGCTCTCCCCTTCACTAAGCATTTTGAATGATATTAGTGTGCAAGTCAACAAAGTCTTGATTGGCTCCTAAGTACAGATTTACAGCTACTGGGCAAGGGATGGGATAGGAGTCCAATAACTAGAGCTGGATGAGGGATACGAGCTTCAAAACTAAATATTTTAGGGATCATAGATTTTTGAAGGGATGCATGAGGGGTAAGGGCCCTATAAAGGAATGTGTGAGGGGCAAGGGCCCCATAAAGGGATGATGAGAGATAAGGGCCCTATAAAGAGATGGTGAGAGATAAGGGCCCTATAAAAGTATAGTGAGGTGTAAGGGCCCTCTAAAGGGATGGGTGAGGGGTTAATGCCCTATAAAGGGATGATGAGGAGTAAGGGCTCTATAAAAAGATGATGAGGCGTAAGGGTTCTATAAAGGGATAATAAGGGGTAAGGGCTGTAAAAAGAGAAGATGAGGGGTAGGGGCCCTATAATGGGATGAGTGGTTAGGGCCCTATAAAGGGATGATGAGGAGTAAGGGCTCTATAAAAAGATGATGAGGAGTAAGGGCTCTATAAAGGGATGATAAGGGGTAAGGGCTCTAAAAAAGAGAAGATGAGGGGTAAGGGCCCTATAAAGGGTTGATGAGTGGTAAGGGCTCTATAAAGGGATGAGGAGTGGTAAGGATTCTATAAAGGGATGAGTGAGGGGTAAGGACCCAATAAAAAAGATGAGTGGTAAGGACCCTATAAAGGGATGGTGAGAAGTAAGGGTCCTATAACAGGATGATGAGTGCTTAGGGTCCTATAAAGGGATGATGAGGAGTAAGGGCCCTATAACTGGATGAGTGCTTAGGGCCCTATAAAGGGATGATGAGGAGTAAGGGCCCTATAACTGGATGATGAGTGCTTAGGGCCCTATAAAGGGATGATGAGGAGTAAGGGCTCTATAAAAACATGATGAGGAGTAAGGGCCCAATAAAAAGATGATGAGTGGTAAGGACCCTATAAAGGGGTGATGATAAGTATGGGCCCTATAAAGGGATGGGCTAAGGTTCAGGGTCCTCTAAAGGGATGGTGAGGTGTAAGGGACCTATAAATGGGTGGTGAGGGGTAAGGGCTCTCTATAGGAATGGGTGAGGGGTAAGGGCCCTTTATAGGAATGGGTGAGGGGTAAGGGCCCTCTATAGGAATGGATGAGGTGTAAGGGCCCTATAAAGGGATGGATAAAGAATAAGGACCCTATAAAGGGCAGTAGAGGGGGTAAAAGCCCTATATATAAAGTAGATCACTGAGGGGTAAGGGCTTAAGTGATAGGTGAGGTGTAAAGGCTCTATAAAGAACTGGTTGAGGGGTAAGGGCTCTCTAAAATGATGGGTGAGGGGTAAGAGTTTTTATGAAAGAATGGGTGAAGGGTATGGGCCCTATAAATGGATGAGCTGGGGTAAGGGCTCTGTAAAGGGATAGGTGAGGCAAAGGGTTCCCTCAGTAGCTGCGATATGATTAAGGGCTCTATAAAAGGGATGGGTAAGGGGTATAGGACCTATAAATGTCTGGGCAGGGGTAAGGGCTATATAAAGGGATGGTGAGGGCTAAGGGTTCTATAAAGTTATGGTTGATGGGTAAGGGCTTTATAAAAGGATGGGTGAGGGGTATGGGCCCTACAAAGGTATCTGAGGAAAGGACCCCCTCAATAGATGGGATAGAAGCAAGGGCTCAATAACGTAACGAGTGAGAGCTAAGGGCTGTATAAAGGGATGGAATTACCCTAAACATTCATAATCTTGTACCACCATGTTCCAAACACTTCCAACAAAGGATTGTTAACCCTTCGCTTGCCATGGCTCAGGACATTGACATGATGTTCCAGTAATTGGCACTACGTCTAAACCGGCCCATCTGGTCCATGAATTGATGCGTTTCATCCCGCTGTCGCCTGCTGAAGACTCGCTATTCATTCGTTGTATATCCTCTCATCATGCAACGTTATCATTTCAGAAATCTCCAACACTTTCTGTAAAAATAAAAAACCCTGAATCTTTGAATTGAGTTCCTCCAACGTTTCTCTTCGCATATAATAGCCGTACAGGTCTGAGCTCAGAAACAAAATAAGATGTTATAATGCAGTGAACTTCATCCTGCTCGGCTCGGGGGGTGTTGGGGATCAATTAGGGGACAATGGGGTAGCAATGGGGGGACAACGGGGGGATGAATCCAATGGGGAACAATGGATAACAATGGAGGGGGCCAAATATGGAACAATGGGGAAACATTGGAGGGTCGATCAAAGCTAATTAGGGGATAATAGGGGTCATAGGTTAACAATAGGGGGACAATTGGGGATCAATAGGGAAATAAATTAGGAACAAGGGGGGAAAACACTGGGGGGGAATGATTGGGGAGCAAATTTGGAATGATATGGGACAATGGGGTAATAATAGGAGGAAAATTTGAGCACAATGGGTAAAATGGGGGGGGGGGGGGGCAATTAGGGTACAATGAGAAAACACAGTGGAACAATTAGGGGCCACCATGAGAAAACACAGTGGAACAATAACAATTAGGGGCCAATTAAGGGATAAAAAAGGTCAATGGGTTAACAATGGGGAGACAATTGAGTAACAAAAGGGAAACAATGAGAAAACACTGTGGAACAATTAGGGGGCAATTAGGGGATAAAAAGAAAACAACAGGGAAAAAAAGAGAAAACACTGGGGGAGGGGAAACAATTTGGGACAATGTGGTAACAATAGGGGGACAGTTGGGGGACAATTAAAGGATAATAGGGGTCAATGGGTTAAAAACAGGAGGACAGTTGGGGAGCAATAGGAAAACAATATGGCAACAATGAGAAAACACTGAGGAAACAATTGAGGAGCAATTTGGGACATTTGGGAAAAATAGGAAAACAAAGGGGGGGGGGGGATTTTTAGGGAACAATTAGGTGACAATAGTGTAACAATGGGGGACGACTGGGGGACAACTGTGGGAGGAATCCAATGGGGTAAAATGGATACCAATGGAGGGGGCAATTATGGAACAATGGGAAAACACTGGGGTAACAATCAAAGCCACTTAGGGCTCATAGGGTAATGATAAGGGGACAATTGGGGAACAAATTAGAAACAAGAGGGGGGGGGGAGGCACAATTGGGGAGCATTTTGGGAATAATAGGGGGCAATGGGGTAACGGTAGGGGGACAACTGGGGAACGGCGGGGGGTAACAATTGGGGCAGAGTGGGGGAACAATGGGGAAACAATGGGGGACAATTAGGGTACAACGGGAAAACACTGGGGAGAAATTTGGGGCCAATTATGGGGAAAAAAAGGGGGTCAGTGGGTTAACAATGGAGAGACAATTGGGCAACAATGGGGACACAATCTGAGAACACACCGGGGGGGGGAACAATTGGTGAGCAGTTTGGGAACAATATGGGACAATGGGGTAACAATAGGGGGGGCAATTGAGAAACAGTTAGGGGGTAATGGGGTAACGACAGGGAACAGTTGAGGAACAATGAGGAAAATGATTTAGGAACAATGAGAAAATAGTGGGGGAACAATTGGGGAGCAGTTTGGGAACAATGGGGTATTAATTTGGGCACAATTGGGGAATAATAGGTGACAATGAGGTAACAATAGTGAAAAAATGGAAGGAGGACATTTGGGTAATAATTAGGGGGCACCTGGGTAACAACTGGGGGATATTGGACCTTCAGCTCTCCAGAATCTCTGTGAATGTTATAAACCTTACAGATATACTCTCTCTCTCTCTCTCTCTCTCTCTCTCTCTCTCTCTCTCTCTCTCTCTCTCTCTCTCTCTCTCTCTCTCTCTCTCTCTCTCTCTCTCTCTCTCTCTCTCTCTCTCTCTCTCTCTATATATATATATATATATATACTGTATATTTGATATTTTCTACTCCGGAATTCTGACACAAATCTCTTCCTCATTTGGTAATATATTGATTAAATGTCACAAGCTGTTAGATGAAGAAGCCGGAGTTCCTCCCAGGCGAGCCCGTGGCCCTCCGTCTTCGTGGAAAGGTGGATGCGCTTTTCCATATGAGAGATAAGACGGTGATTTGAGCGCGGCGCTCTTCAGATCATCTCCGTATCGCCTTAGGAGTGGAGGAGATGAATTCTCTCATCAAATATTGTATATTGCTTCCTGGGAGGCCTGCAGGCCGGCACAGAGACGGTTAATATTCCCCATCTCACCTCCTGACGAGGAGGCAGATGGAGGAACAGCTGTCTCTGCACCTGCCCCGCGTCTGACACAGGAACGCGCCTTCTCCGTATACCCATCCGCATGCGCGTGCGTCCCGCTCCACCACCCCAACCTGCCACAGTCACATGAAACAATACAGTAGATCAGAAATATGGATCTGTATGTTATATATAGTAGCAATGGAAGAATGTATCATCTTGATATTAGGTTTATATTTTTCTATAAAGCAATTCAAATTATTAGGGAGAAAAAAATTCCTTTAACCAGCTCAACACCGGGAACTTACACCCCCCGTCCTGCCCAGGCCATTTTTCAGCTTTCAGCGCTGTCACACTTTCAATGACAATTGCGCGGTCATGCTACACTGTACCCAAACTAAATTTTTAGCATTTTCATCCCACAAATAGAGCTTTCTTTTGGTGGTATTTGATCACCTCTGGGGTTTTTATTTTTTGCTAAACAAACTAAAAAAAGACTGAAATTTTAAAAAAAAAGAAAAGTTTTTCTTCATTTCTGTTATAACATTTCACCGATGGGCACTGATGATGCAGCACTGATGGGCACTGATGAGGTGGCACTGATGAGGAGGCACTGATATGCAGCACTGATGGGCACTGTTAGGTTACACTGATATGCAGCCACTGATGGGCACTGATAAGGTGGAACTGATGGGCACTGTTGAGGAGGCACTGATATGCAGCACTCATGGGCACCATTAGGCTACACTGATATGCAGCCACTGATGGGCACTGATAAGGTGGCACTGATGGGCACTGACAGGCAGCACCGATGGGCACTAATAGTCGGCACTGATGGGCACTGATAAGGGGCACTGATGGGCACTGTTGAGGAGACACTGATATACAGCACTGATGGGCACCATTAGGCTACACTGATATGCAGCCACTGATGGGCATTGTTAAGGAGGCACTGATATGCAGCACTGATGGGCACCATTAGGCTACACTGATATGCAGCCACTGATGGGCACTGATAAGGTGAAACTGATGGGCACTGTTGAGGAGACACTGATATGCAGCACTCATGGGCACCATTAGGCTACACTGATATGCAGCCACTGATGGGCACTGATAAGGTGGCACTGATGGGCACTGACAGGCAGCACCGATGGGCACTAATAGTCGGCACTGATGGGCACTGATAAGGGGCACTGATGGGCACTGTTGAGGAGACACTGATATACAGCACTGATGGGCACCATTAGGCTACACTGATATGCAGCCACTGATGGGCATTGTTAAGGAGGCACTGATATGCAGCACTGATGGGCACCATTAGGCTACACTGATATGCAGCCACTGATGGGCACTGATAAGGTGAAACTGATGGGCACTGTTGAGGAGACACTGATATGCAGCACTCATGGGCACCATTAGGCTACACTGATATGCAGCCACTGATGGGCACTGATAAGGTGGCACTGATGGGCACTGACAGGCAGCACCGATGGGCACTAATAGTCAGCACTGATGGGCACTGATAAGGGGCACTGATGGGCACTGTTGAGGAGACACTGATATACAGCACTGATGGGCACCATTAGGCTACACTGATATGCAGCCACTGATGGGCATTGTTAAGGAGGCACTGATATGCAGCACTGATGGGCACCATTAGGCTACACTGATATGCAGCCACTGATGGGCACTGATAAGGTGAAACTGATGGGCACTGTTGAGGAGACACTGATATGCAGCACTCATGGGCACCATTAGGCTACACTGATATGCAGCCACTGATGGGCACTGATAAGGTGGCACTGATGGGCACTGACAGGCAGCACCAATGGGCACTAATAGTCGGCACTGATGGGCACTGATAAGGGGCACTGATGGGCACTGTTGAGGAGACACTGATATACAGCACTGATGGGCACCATTAGGCTACACTGATATGCAGCCACTGATGGGCATTGTTAAGGAGGCACTGATATGCAGCACTGATGGGCACCATTAGGCTACACTGATATGCAGCCACTGATGGGCACTGATAAGGTGAAACTGATGGGCACTGTTGAGGAGGCACTGATATGCAGCACTCATGGGCACCATTAGGCTACACTGATATGCAGCCACTGATGGGCACTGATAAGGTGGCACTGATGGGCACTGACAGGCAGCACCAATGGGCACTAATAGGCGGCACTGATGGGCACTGATAGGGGGCACTGATGGGCACTGTTGAGGAGACACTGATATACAGCACTGATGAGCACCATTAGGCTACACTGATATGCAGCCACTGATGGGCATTGTTAAGGAGGCACTGATATGCAGCACTGATGGGCACCATTAGGCTACACTGATATGCAGCCACTGATGGGCACTGATAAGGTGGAACTGATGGGCACTGTTGAGGAGGCACTGATATGCAGCACTCATGGGCCCCATTAGGCTACACTGATATGCAGCCACTGATGGGCACTGATAAGGTGGCACTGATGGGCACTGACAGGCAGCACCGATGGGCACTAATAGGCGGCACTGATGGGCACTGATAGGGGGCACTGATGGCCACTGATAGATGGCACTGGATAGGCAGCACTGATGAGGAGCTACTGACAGGCATTACTGATTGGTATCTGAAGGGCACTGACAGGCATTACTGATAGGGGAATGATTGACACATTTATGGGTACTAATTGGCACTTTGATGGGCACTGACAGGCATTACTGATAGGGCACAGACTGGCAGCTGATGGGCACTGATTGGAAGCTGATGGGCACCACGCATGGGGGCTGCGCTGATAATCATTGTGCTGATTATCAGCGCAGACCCCCCCTCTGACAGGGAGAGCCGCTGATCTGCTCTCCCTGTCAGCGCAAACTGAGGAAAGCACTTCCTGGTTCATGCTGTGATCAGCTGTGATTGGTCACAGCCGATCACGTGGTAAGGAGCTTCTGTCAAAGGCTCCTTACCACAATCGGACATGCAGATAACATGCCGGCACGTTATCCTCAAAGACGTCATATGACATCCAATCAGGATAACAGAACCACTGCCCGGCCGTCATTCTGCTATGGGCCGGGCGGGAAGTGGTTAAATTACCTTTGGCTTAACTAAACCAGCATTATTTTGAAAATTGGCGCTCTAATAACACACAGAGTCTTTGATTTCAGCAATATGTGTACAGTTAGAATTCGAAGTTCAATGTAAAATTCGATTTCAAGTTCAGTCCGAACTTCTGAAATTCAGACAAATTTTTTTTCGTTATTCGGAGCATTCGGTGAAATTTGTTTATATTGTCATTTGGGTATTCGGCTACATCCGAATTTCTGAATAACGAAAATTCGTCCGAATATTAATTCGGAACAAAACGAACCGCACATGTCTAGTTTTCACATACAGTACACGCCAGCAGTCTGAGGAGCTCATTCCATATTCAGGTTCGGCTTCCTCCTCGCGCACTTTCTGTATGGTGACCTATTAGCGATCCGCAGAATTCCCTGACAATAGGAATGATAAAGATGGAGGGTTAGCAAGGCCGGTGCAGCGAGGCTTGCGTCTCTTCTGTATCCGCTCACCAAATACTTCTGAGACTCTAAAGAAAATGGACAACCAGCCAAGTGCCCGGGGGCAGCAGAGCCGGGATATGGGCAGACAGATGTCTGGCACACACAGATACACAGTGCCACTGTGACTTTATTCAGAGGGACGGAGCTGTTCTCCCACAGCCCCGATCTGTCTCTGTCACTTACTCTGCTGTGAGAAGACACAAAGGAATCCATGATATTCCTGCAGGGGGAGAGGCGGGGGTGACCTCAGTACCCTGGTGCCCGATCTGCTGCCCAAGGGCCACATTTTGCCCTTGTAGTGTGGTCCTTGGACCCCAGCAGTCAGTAGCAGGTGCACAGATTTGTAAAAGGACTGTATTTGTAGTAATCTAAAGCAGTCTCATGTAACAGGTCTCCAGTCTGTAAATATTTCCTATAGCATGTCCCCAGTCTCCAACCACACCTAAAAAACGACCCCGGTCACCAACCACACCTAGGGCAAGTCCATAGTCTCCAACCACACCTACAGCAAGTCCCTAGTCTCCAGTCAATCACACCTAAAGAATGACCCCGGTCACTAATAACACCTACAGCATGTCCATAGTCTCATACCACACCAAAAGCATCACCAGTCTCCAACTATACCTAAAGAATGACCCTGGTCACCAACCACACCTACAACAAGTCCCTAGTCTCCAATCACACCTAAAGAATGACCCCGTCTCCAATAACAGCTACAGCACGTCCACAGTTTCCTACTACTCCAACAGCATGTTCCCAGTCTCCAACCATACCTAAAGAATGACCCCAGGCACCAACCACACCTAGGGCAAGTCCATAGTCTCCAACCACACCTAAAAAACGACCCTGGTCACCAACCACACCTACAGAAAGTCCCTAGTCTCCAATCACACCTAAAGAATGAGCCAGTCACCAATAACCCCTACAGCATGTCCACAGTCTCCTACCACATCTAAAAAACGACCATGGTCACCAACCACACCTACAGCCATTCCCTAGTCTCCAATCAATCACACCTAAAGAATGACCCCAGTCACCAATAACACCTACAGCATGTCCACAGTCTCCAACCACACCTAAAGAATGACCCCGGTCACCAATAACACCTACAGCATGTCCACAGTCTCCAACCACACCTAAAGAATGACCCCGGTCACCAATAACACCTACAGCATGTCCATAGTCACCTACCACACCAAAAGCATCACCAGTCTCCAACTATACCTAAAGAATGACCCCAGTCACCAACCACACCTACAGCAAGTCCCTAGTCTCCAATCACACCTAAAGAATGACCTCATCTCCAATAACACCTACAGCACGTCCACAGTTTCCTACTACACCAACAGCATGTCCCCAGTCTCCAACCATACCTAAAGAATGACCCTGGTCACCAACCACACCTAGGGCAAGTCCATAGTCTCCAACCACACCTAAAAAACTACCCTGGTCACCAACCACACCTACAGCAAGTCCCTAGTCTCCAATCATACCTAAAGAATGACCCTGGTCAACAATAACACCTACAGCACGTCCACAGTTTCCTACTACACCAACAGCATATCCCCAGTCTCCAACCATACCTAAAGAATGACTACGGTCACCAACCACACCTACAGCAAGTTCCTAGTCTCCAATCACACCTAAAGAAAGACCCCGGTCACCAATAACAACTACAGAATGTCCACAGTCTCCTACTACACCAACAGCATGTCCCCAGTCTCCAAACATACCTAAAAAACAACCCCGGTCACCAACAACACCTACAGCATGTCCCTACTCTCTAACTACCCCTACAGTATGTCTTCAACCATACCTACACCATGCACTTGGTCTCCAATCACATCTACAGCAAATCTCCAAACACACCTACAGCTCATCCCCATTCTCCAACCACTTCTATAATATATCCCCAGCCTCCAACCACACCTACACCACTAATCCCATCTCCAACCACCGTTCCAGTATGACCTATTCTCCAACCACACCTACAGCTTGTCTATAAGTACTCTCAAGGCATGTCTCCATTTTCTAATCTACTACAGGATGTCCCCATTTCCCAACCATTCCTTTAGAATGTTCTCAGTCTACATCCTTTCCTACATGTCCCCCTTTCTCCAACCACTCCTGCAGCATGACCCCAGTCTCCAACCACTTCTCTAGCATGTCCTTATTCTCCATCCACTCCTACCACGTGTCCCCATTCTCCAACCTCCTACAGCATGTCCCCATTCTCCAACCACTTCTTTCCCATGTCTCTATTCTCCAGCCTCCTACAACATGTCCCCATTCTCCAACTTCCTACAGCATGTCTCCATTCTCCAACCTCCTACAGCATGTCCCCATTCTCCAACCTCCTACAGCATGTCCCCATTCTCCAACTTCCTACAGCATGTCTCCATTCTCCAGCCTCCTACAGCATGCCCCCATTCTCCAACTTCCTACAGCATGTCCTCATTCTCCAACTTCCTACAGCGTGTCCCCATTCTCCAACTTCCTACAGCAAGTCTCCATTCTCCAACCTCTTACAGCATGTTCCCATTCTCCAACCTCCTACAGCATGTCCTCATTCTCCAACTTCCTACAGCATGTCCCCATTCTCCAACCTCCTACAGCATGTCCCCATTCTCCAACCTCCTACAGCATGTCTTTATTCTACAGCCTCCTACAGAATGTCCCCATTCTACAACCTCCTACAGCATGTCTCTATTCTCCAGCCTCCTACAACATGTCCATATTCTATGGCCTCCTACAGCATATCTCCAATCTCCAACCTCTTACAGCAAGTCCCCATTCTCCAACCTCTTACAGTATGTACCCATTCTCCAACCTCCTACAGCATGTCCCCATTCTCCAACCACTCCTACAGCCTGTCTCTATTCTCCAACCTCCTACAGCATGTCCTCATTCTCCAACCACTCCTATCACATGTCTCTATTATCCAACCTCCTACAGAAAGTCCCCATTCTCCAAGTACTCCTACATCATGTCTCTATTCTCCAGCCTCCTACAGCATGACTCCATTCTCCAACCTCCTATAGAATATCCCCATTCTCCAACCACTCATATCACATGTCTCTATTCTTCAACCTCCTACAGCATGTCTCCATTCTCCAACCAGTCCTATCACATGTCTTTATTATCCAACCTCCTACAGAAAGTTCCTATTCTCCAAGTACTCCTACAACTTGTCTCTATTCTCCAACCTCCTACAGCTTGTCTCTATTCTCCAACCTCCCACAGCATGTCCCAATTCTACAACTACTCTACCACAAGTCCCCATTCTCCAACCTTCTACAGCAAGTTCTCTTTCTACAGCTACCCTACTGCAAATCCCCATTCTCCAACCTTCTACAGAAAACACCCATTCTCCAACCACTCCTACAGCACGTCTCTATTCTCCAACCTCCAGCAGCTGTTCCCCATTCTCCAACCACTCCTACAGCACGTCTCTATTCTCCAACCTCCTACAGCAAGTCCCCATTCTCCAACCTCCTATAGAATATCACCATTCCCCAACCACTCATACCACATGTCTCTATTCATCAACCTCCTACAGCATGCCCCCATTCTCTAACCACTCCTATCACATGTCTTTATTATCCAACCTCCTACAGAAAGTCCCCATTCTCCTGTGTACTCCTACAGCATGTCTCTATTCTCCAACCTCCCACAGCATGTCCCCATTCTACTACTACCCTACCACAAGTCTCCATTCTCCAACCTTCTACAGCAAGTTCTCTTTCTACAGCTACCCTACTGCAAATCCCCATTCTCCAACCTCCTACAGCAAACACCCATTCTCCAACCACTCCTACAGCATGTCTCTAGTCTCCAACCTCCAGCAGCTGTTCCCCATTCTCCAACCACTCCTACAGCACGTCTCTATTCTCCAACCTCCAGCAGCTGTTCCCCATTCTCCAATCACTCTTACCACATGTACCTTTTCTGCAACCTCCTACAGCATGTCCCAAATCCCCTACTACTCTACCGCATGTCTCTATTCTCCAACCTCATACAGCAAGTCCCCATTCTCCAACCACTCCTATCACATGTCTCTATTCTCCATCCTACCACAGTAGTTCCCCATTCTCCATCCACACCTTTAGAATAACCTCAGTTTACATCCCCACCTACAGCATGTGCACAGTCTTCATACACTGCTTAAGCTCATCCCTAGTCTCCAACCACTCCTATAAAATGTCCCCATTCTTCGACCACTCTTGCAATGTGTCCTCCGTCTCCATAAACTCATCCAGCTTCAGCCACTCCTACAAAATCTGTGCAACCACTTGCACACCACCTACTGTATATGGCTATAGACATCCTTAATTTTTTGAATACCAGACCCTTAGCATGGCCACCTTTATAATAAGGAAGAAATTATAAGGCAGACATCGTGACCCAGTAAAGATGATGTATTGGTGACTAAGCCACTAACCTTGGAACAGCCGACCGGAACATTAGAACTGTAAATAAAAAATAGAAACCCTGTGATTGGTAGCTAATGGGATTATTTGTGCTGATCTGGATACCGGGGCCGGCATGGAGTTTATCTCTCCAGATTCATTCGGCTCACCTCAGTTTGTAACGGGGGGCTCTTGTGTGGCCCCTAAGTGAGGGGGAGCTGAATGCCTCCCCCTCCCTATATGTGTAAGGCCATGTATTAATAATCATTTATATATATTGTATGATTAATTATTGACACAGTGCAGGTCTCATAGATGAAAGTAGAGCAGATTCTGCTCCCACAAGGTTCTACAATTCCCCTCATTTGTTATAAATTTAACAACACGGCTGAAATGTGGATGTCAGAGTGCAAAATCCAAACATTTTCTGCTAAATTGCAGCAGATATACAATGCAGCCCTTTGTTATAGGAGTATATCAATACTGGGTTCATATATTCATTTATAATAATTGCTATATAAAATGAATACGTGGACCTCAATAATTGGATTACGTGATAATGCAGAGAACAGTGTGTGCCAAAGCCCAGAGCAACCAATCAGCAGTGATCTTCATGTTAATGATGACAGATGAAATGTGACATGAGAACTATGTAGACAACGCTGTATATCAACCTATGAGGTATAGGAGGCCTCAACTGTGGCCCCTGAAAGCATCCAAGGGCCCCACAAAATATTCAGTATGTATAGACAGACTGCAGACATGATACAGGAGATGGTCAGAGACTGCGGACATGATACAGGAGATGGTCAGAGACTGCAGACAAACTACAGGAGATGGTCAGAGACTGCAGACATCCTACAGGAGATGGTCAGAGACTGCAAACATACTACAGGAGATGGTCAGAGACTGCAGACATCCTACAGGAGATGGTCAGAGACTGCAAACATACTACAGGAGATGGTCAGAGACTGCAGACATACTACAGGAGATGGTCAGAGACTGCAGACATACTACAGGACATGTTCAGAAACTGCAGACAAACTACAGGAGATGGTCAGAGACTGCAGACATGATACAAGAGACGGTCAGGGACTGCAGACATACTACAGGAGATGGTCAGAGACTGCAGACATAAAACAGGAGATGGTCAGAGACTGCAGACATAGTACAGGAGATTGTCAGAGACTGCAGACATAATACAGGAGATGATCAGAGACTGCAGACATCCTACAGGAGATGGTCAGAGACTGCAGACATAGTACAGGAGATGGTCAGAGACTGCAGACATACTACAGGAGATGGTCAGAGACTGCAGACATAATACAGGAGACGGTCAGAGACTACTAGAGAAGATGGTCAAACAAACAAATGTTATTAGGCCATTTCCTGTGCTGGATGAATGTTTTTCTTTGGTTCAAAACAGAAAATACTGCATTTGTCCACTAGATGGCACTAATTATTATAGGAATTTCTTATACTCCTTGATGCCATCTAGTGGCCAAATGTTGCATTGTTTGAAGGGGTAGAGGATTTGTGGAAGGAAGGGAAAAATTTTTGTGGGGAGGGGGTGTTTGTGCTGGGGGCATATGGGGAAAGAGGATTTGAGCTGGGGGGATGGGAGTGAATTGTGCTGGCAGGGCGGATTTCATTAGGGGGGGGCAGATTTGTACTGGGAGGGGGGAAATTTATGTTTAGGGGGTAAGCATGCAGATTAGTGCTCGATTTTTGGAGGGGAGGAGGGGTTTCTGCTGACACATAATGCTCATACATCTTGGGGGGGGGGGGGGAACACAATTTGACATGTTCACCCTTGGCTCTAGATGACCTCGTCCTGGCACTGGCAGCCAAGATGTTTTGCAGCCGTAGCACTCCCTGTTATGCCCATCAAATGCGACCAATTGAAGTGAATAGGGCCGCTCTGCAAACGTTCTGCAACCGCGTGCAATGCTAGGGCGGGGATCAAGGGGTCAAGGGGTTAAAGCAGGTGGTGAGGAGACGATCTCTGAAGAGCGATCCACACACAGACTTAGCTGGAGCAGGCATAGTGGACAAAAAGGTTCCAATACCAGGAGGGTCACTTACACAGTGGCATAGTCAGAGCATCGGCACGCCAGCCCAGGAACTAGCATGTCCAGAAGGAGCTTGGGAACGGCAGTACAGGTGAGAGGTTCTCAAAGCCAGACAGTTGTCCCAGAAGCCCTTTCTCTCCTATTCCAATCAGCTCCAAGGATCTCTTTCTGAAAATGCTAGTTGCCTGGCTGTCATACTGATCCAGTAGAGGGAGGGAAGGTATCTGTGCGGTCCTCCTCCTGCGCAGGGACAGTGGTGGCCGGTTTGGGTTACAGGCGGCTGTTCTGCGCAGAAAATTAGGATTAGCACAAATCGGTGAGCGAGGAGAAGAGAGATTAGCGGAGCCTCCTGTCTGCAGAGAAAGGGATTAGCGGGATGTTACATGTGTTAAAAGAGGAGGATTAATCTACAATACTTTGTGCACAAAACAAGAGAGACACCGCCGTGCAGGAGTGAGACCGCCAGAGACACCGCCGTCCAGGAGTGAGACCGTCAGAGACACCGCCGTCCAGAAGTGAGACCGCCAGAGACACCGCCGTCCAGGAGTGAGATCGCCAGAGACACCGCTGTCCAGGAGTGAGACCGACAGAGACACCGCAGTCCAGGAGTGAGACCGTCAGAGACACCGCCGTCCAGAAGTGAGACCGCCAGAGACACCGCCGTCCAGGAGTGAGATCGCCAGAGACACCGCTGTCCAGGAGTGAGACCGACAGAGACACCGCCGTCCAGGAGTGAGACCGCCAGAGACAGCGCCGTCCAGAAGTGAGACCACCAGAGACACTGCCGTACAGGAGTGAGACCGCCAGAGACACTGCCGTCCAGGAGTGAGACCGACAGAGACACCGCCGTCCAGGAGTGAGACAGACAGAGACACCGCCAGACACCACCAGAGACACCGCCGTCCAGGAGTGAGACCACCAGAGACACCGCCGTCTAGGAGTGAGACCACCAGAGATACCGCCTCCCGGAGTGAGACCGCTAGAGACACTGCCATCCAGGAGTGAGACCGCCAGAGACACTGCCATCCAGGAGAGAGACCGCCAGAGACACTGCCATCCAGGAGTGAGACCGCCAGAGACTCTGCCGTCCAGGAGTGAGACCGCCAGAGACTCTGCCGTCCAGGAGTGAGACCGCCAGAGACACTGCCGTCCGGGAGTGAGACCGCCAGAGACACCGCCAGACACCACCAGAGGCACCGCCGTCCAGGAGTGAGACCGCCAGAGACACCGCCCTTCAGGAGTGAGACCGCCAGAGACACCGCCGTCCAGGAGTGAGACCGCCAGAGACACCGCAGTCCAGGAGTGAGACCGCCAGAGACACAGCTGTCCAGGAGTGAGACCGCGAGAGACACCGCAGTCCAGGAGTGAGACCGCCAGAGACACTGCCTTCCAGGAGTGAGACCACCAGAGACACCCTCTTCCAGGAGGGAGACCGCCAGAGATACCGCCATCCAGGAGTGAGACTGCCAGAGACACTGCCATCCAGGAGTGTGACCGCCAGAGACACCCCCGCCCAGGAGTGAGACCGCCAGAGACAACGCCGTCCAGGAGTGAGACCGCCAGAGACACCGCCGTCCAGGAGTGAGACCGCCAGAGACACCGCCGTCCAGGAGTGAGACCGCCAGAGACACTGCTGTCCAGGAGTGAGACCACCAGAGACACTGCCATCAAGGAGTGAGACTGCCAGAGACACCGCTGTCCAGGAGTGAGACCGCCAGAGACACTGCCTTTCAGGAGTGAGACCACCAGGGACACTGCCATCCAGGAGTGAGACCGCCAGAGACACTGCCGTCCAGGAGTGAGACCGCCAGAGACACAGCCGTCCAGGAGTGAGACCGCCAGAGACTCTGCCGTCCAGGAGTGAGACTGCCAGAGACACTGCCGTCCGGGAGTGAGACCGCCAGAGACACCGCCAGACACCGCCAGAGACACCGCTGTCCAGGAGTGAGACTTCCAGAGACACCGCCCTTCAGGAGTGAGACCGCCAGAGACACCGCTGTCCAGGAGTGAGACTTCAAGAGACACCGCCGTCCAGGAGTGAGACCGCCAGAGACACCGCAGTCCAGGAGTGAGACCGCTAGAGACACCGCCGTCCAGGAGTGAGACTGCCAGAGACACCCCCCGTCCAGGAGTGAGACCGCCAAAGACACCGCCGTCCAGGAGTGAGACCGCCAGAGACAACCCCGTCCAGGTGTGAGACCGCCAGAGACACTGCCATCCAGGAGTGTGACCGCCAGAGACACCCCCGCCCAGGAGTGGGACCGCCATAGACAGCGCTGTCCAGGAGTGAGACCGCCAGAGACACCCCCGTCCAGGAGTGAGACCGCCAGAGACACCGCCATCCAGGAGTGAGACCGCCAGAGACACCCCCGCCCAGGAGTGAGACCGCCAGAGACACCGCCGTCCAGGAGTGAGACCACCAGAGACACTGCCATCCAGGAGTGAGACTGCCAGAGACACCGCTGTCCAGGAGTGAGACTGCCAGAGACACTGCCTTTGGGGAGTGAGAACGTCAGGGACACTGCCATCCAGGAGTGAGACTGCCAGAGACACTGCCGTCCAGGAGTGAGACCACCAGAGACACTACCGTCCAGGAGTGAGACTGCCAGAAACACTGCCGTCCGGGAGTGAGACTGCCAGAGACACTGCCATCCAGGAGTGTGACCGCCAGAGACACCCCCACCCAGGAGTGAGACCGCCAGAGACACCGCCGTCCAGGAGTGAGACCGCCAGAGACACCGCCATCCAGGAGTGTGACCGCCAGAGACACCCCCACCCAGGAGTGAGACCGCCAGAGACACCGCCGTCCAGGAGTGAGACCGCCAGAGACACTGCCGTCCAGGAGTGAGACTGCCAGAGACACCCCCGCCCAGGAGTGAGACCGCCAGAGACACTGCCGTCCAGGAGTGAGACCACCAGAGACACTGCCGTCCAGGAGTGAGACTGCCAGAGACACCCCCGCCCAGGAGTGAGACCGCCAGAGACACTGCCGTCCAGGAGTGAGACCGCCAGAGACACTACCGTCCAGGAGTGAGACCGCCAGAGACACCCCCGCCCAGGAGTGAGACCGCCAGAGACACCCCCGCCCAGGAGTGAGACCGCCAGAGACACTGCCGTCCACTAGTGAGATTGCCAGAGAATAGGCAGCACGCATGTACAGGATCCTTTATTAGGGGAGTCCAGTACCTACTAAGGCAGGCCATAGACGAGTCAAAAACAGAAAGTAATAATTCATGGTTGTTCGTTTTTTGCGCCATTAGTGCGCCAGCTGCGACACTCTATATTCGTGCCGAGATCGAATGTGCCTGATCCAGCATGCTGGAATTTATTTAGAAAAACAAAACAAATGATGGAGCAATCATATATGCACTATTCTTGTTTTTCGATCGAACGTTCACATTTCGACTTGTCTAGGGCCTGCCTTAAAAGTTGTACACAGCGAGTAACAGCTGCAGCTTGCAACAGGTAAAGTAATTAGAAAGAAATAAGTTAGAATGTAACTTTCTTGCAAATAAAATATAAAAATTGTAGCAAGAGTGAGATTGTCGCAATGATAGTGGAAGTTCAGTAAATCTTTATTTTGCACAACAGCAGACCACAAAAATACCCAATGCATTTCGGGTCTCGGCACTCCTGACAAGATTACAGATTTTGTTTTTTCATGTTATCCACATTTTAGTACTATTTATGATTGTTATTTTTTACTACTTTTTATTAGGATAATATTCATATCTTGTTGTATTTATGAAATGTGGTGTTTATTATACACAGCAGCCTCGCTTAACTAGAGGTTGTTAGGGGTTTCTGGAGCTGTGACTGACCCCCAATGTAAGGAACATTCTTCCCACTGACCCCCAATGTAAGGAACATTCTTCTCACTGATCACCAATGTAAGGAACATTCTTCTCACTGATCACCAATGTAAGGAACATTCTTCTCACTGATCACCAATGTAAGGAACATTCTTCTCACTGATCACCAATGTAAGGAACATTCTTCTCACTGATCACCAATGTAAGGAACATTCTTCTCACTGATCACCAATGTAAGGAACATTCTTCCCACTGATCACCAATGTAAGGAACATTCCTCTCACTGATCACCAATGTAAGGAGCATTCTTCCCACTGATCACCAATGTAAGGAACATTCTTCTCACTGATCACCAATGTAAGGAACATTCCTCTCACTGATCACCAATGTAAGGAACATTCTTCTCACTGATCACCAATGTAAGGAACATTCTTCTCACTGATCACCAATGTAAGGAACATTCTTCCCACTGATCACCAATGTAAGGAACATTCCTCTCACTGATCACCAATGTAAGGAGCATTCTTCCCACTGATCACCAATGTAAGGAACATTCTTCTCACTGATCACCAATGTAAGGAACATTCCTCTCACTGATCACCAATGTAAGGAACATTCTTCTCACTGATCACCAATGTAAGGAACATTCTTCTCACTGATCACCAATGTAAGGAACATTCCTCTCACTGATCACCAATGTAAGGAACATTCTTCTCACTGATCACCAATGTAAGGAACATTCCTCTCACTGATCACCAATGTAAGGAACATTCTTCTCACTGATCACCAATGTAAGGAACATTCTTCTCACTGATCACCAATGTAAGGAACATTCTTCCCACTGATCACCAATGTAAGGAACATTCTTCTCACTGATCACCAATGTAAGGAACATTCTTCTCACTGATCACCAATGTAAGGAACATTCTTCTCACTGATCACCAATGTAAGGAACATTCTTCTCACTGATCACCAATGTAAGGAACATTCTTCCCACTGATCACCAATGTAAGGAACATTCTTCTCACTGATCACCAATGTAAGGAACATTCTTCCCACTGATCACCAATGTAAGGAACATTCTTCTCACTGATCACCAATGTAAGGAACATTCTTCCCACTGATCACCAATGTAAGGAACATTCTTCTCACTGATCACCAATGTAAGGAACATTCTTCCCACTGATCACCAATGTAAGGAACATTCTTCTCACTGATCACCAATGTAAGGAACATTCTTCTCACTGATCACCAATGTAAGGAACATTCTTCCCACTGATCACCAATGTAAGGAACATTCTTCTCACTGATCACCAATGTAAGGAACATTCTTCCCACTGATCACCAATGTAAGGAACATTCTTCTCACTGATCACCAATGTAAGGAACATTCTTCCCACTGATCACCAATGTAAGGAACATTCTTCTCACTGATCACCAATGTAAGGGACATTCTTCCCACTGATCACCAATGTAAGGGACATTCTTCCCACTGATCACCAATGTAAGGAACATTCTTCCCACTGATCACCAATGTAAGGAACATTCTTCTCACTGATCACCAATGTAAGGAACATTCTTCCCACTGATCACCAATGTAAGGAACATTCTTCTCACTGATCACCAATGTAAGGAACATTCTTCTCACTGATCACCAATGTAAGGAACATTCTTCCCACTGATCACCAATGTAAGGAACATTCTTCTCACTGATCACCAATGTAAGGAACATTCTTCCCACTGATCACCAATGTAAGGAACATTCTTCTCACTGATCACCAATGTAAGGAACATTCTTCCCACTGATCACCAATGTAAGGAACATTCTTCTCACTGATCACCAATGTAAGGGACATTCTTCCCACTGATCACCAATGTAAGGAACATTCTTCCCACTGATCACCAATGTAAGGGACATTCTTCCCACTGATCACCAATGTAAGGAACATTCTTCCCACTGATCACCAATGTAAGGAACATTCTTCTCACTGATCACCAATGTAAGGAACATTCTTCCCACTGATCACCAATGTAAGGGACATTCTTCCCACTGATCACCAATGTAAGGAACATTCTTCCCACCGATCACCAATGTAAGGAACATTCTTCCCACTGATCACCAATGTAAGGAACATTCTTCTCACTGATCACCAATGTAAGGAACATTCTTCTCACTGATCACCAATGTAAGGAACATTCTTCCCACTGATCACCAATGTAAGGAACATTCTTCTCACTGATCACCAATGTAAGGAACATTCTTCTCACTGATCACCAATGTAAGGGACATTCTTCCCACTGATCACCAATGTAAGGAACATTCTTCCCACTGATCCCCAATGTAAGGAACATTCTTCCCACTGATCACCAATGTAAGGAACATTCTTCTCACTGATCAACAATGTAAAGAACATTCTTCCCACTGATCACCAATGTAAGGAACATTCTTCCCACTGATCACCAATGTAAGGGACATTCTTCCCACTGATCACCAATGTAAGGAACATTCTTCTCACTGATCAACAATGTAAAGAACATTCTTCCCACTGATCACCAATGTAAGGAACATTCTTCTCACTGATCACCAATGTAAGGAACATTCTTCTCACTGATCACCAATGTAAGGAACATTCTTCTCACTGATCACCAATGTAAAGAACATTCTTCCCACTGATCACCAATGTAAGGAACATTCTTCCTACTGATCACCAATATAAGGAACATTCTTCTCACTGATCACCAATATAAGGGACAGCCTCCAAAATCTAGACTTTTCTGTTTTGTGTTCTGCGCTCTACCGAGGGACTTGTCGTCAAACAAAATACAGAATGCAGGCTGTGGGATGTGCGAGCGTCGTGACACGTGAAGGGTTAATGCAGACCTCAGCGATCACCCTGGAAGCGGTGGAATATCGGAGCGGTGGATTGTGCGCAGAGTTCGCAGGCGGCGGTGTCAGAGATGACAAATTCTCTTCCTCTGGCCCTGCGCTCGCCACAAGCCGCTGTGTAAGCAGAGACTGAGAATTCGTTCTGCTGAATCAGATTGGAGATTACGCGGGGTGCGGTGTGTGCAGGGACGGCGCTAATTAGCAGAAACGCGATTGGATGAGTACACAGCGCGGCGTGTGTGCGGGGACGGGGAGATGAGACTACAAGGTGTGCGGGTTTTACACTCCTCCCATTTTGCGTTTTGTAAATGCGCGAAAAATCACGCCACGTATTTTTGCACGTTTAGGGCGGGGTATTTTATTTTCAATGGGTGGCCCTATGTGCGGCAAATTCAGCAAATTAGTCCATGTTCCCTTTTTGAGCCTCGATCTTTGTGCAGTTTTTTTTTTAAACGTGCGTTTTTCCACGTTTGATGCGTGTTTTTTTTTGCACGACAAATGCGTTGCCTTTTTGCCGCATTTGGGGTGCCATTAACAATGAATGGCGACGCAAGCATGACAGGCTTTTTGTAAATGTGCATGAAAACGAGCGATTTTATGTGCGAAAACGCTAAAGTGTGAATGCTGCTTTATAGATCAGCAAAACATTGGCGACAATTTAGCAACAGGTTTGAGACTCATGACGGCTTCTTTTGAAGACGATTAAAGCCTTTAATCGATGGGAAGATGAAGCAAGCGATCGTGTCCCTTTTAACAAACCGTTGGCACAACGACAGGTCCTCCTGATTTTATTTAACCCCTTCCCCGCCAGGCCCCGGCGCTCTCTTCCTGCACCTCCCACTCTCTTCCATCCTTCCAGACTCCGCCAGCTGCTGTATGAGAAGAGTCAGAGATCCAAACATGTTTATCAGAAGCCTGAGAGGAACACGGAGCTCTGCTGACTCGTCACCCACTCCCGGGGAGCCATCCGAGGCTGCGCTACGGCGTATGTGAGAGAGACAGCGACGTGCCGAGCCATGGCTAAACAGTGCGGCAGTCTGTTCACTGGGGTTGGAGGAAGACTGAGGAAAAGGTTTTTCCTGCCTGCAGCAGACTGATGAATGTAATAATGTATATATATTATATATAATATATAATATTGCATGGTAAGGAATTTTTCCTCAGCTGTAATCCTGGTGATTTAAAAATTTTTTTTTAGACTGAAGCTGGACTTTAAAAAACTGTCCTTGAGCTCCAGTTAGTGACTTTGCCAAGGCTGAGATGATGTCATCAGTCTGCTGAAGGCTGGAGGAAGCATTTCCTCAGTCTCCCCACCCCAGGTGATCAGACTGCAACACTGAATTTTTGTCTAGGCTGAGATGATGTCATCAGTCTGCTGCAGGGAGAAGGAAGCATTTCCTCAGTCTCCCCTCCCCAGGTGATCAGACTGCAACACTGAATTTTTGCCTAGGCTGAGATGATGTGATCAGTCTGCTGCAGGGAGAAGGAAGCATTTCCTCAGTCTCCCCACCCCAGGTGATCAGACTGCAACACTGAATTTTTGCCTAGGCTGAGATGATGTCATCAGTCTGCTGCAGGGAGAAGGAAGCATTTCCTCAGTCTCCCCTCCCCAGGTGATCAGATTGCAACACTGTATCTTTGCCTAGGCTGAGAGGATGTCATCAGTCTGCTGCAGGCAGGTGGAAGCATTTCCTCAGTCTCTCCTGCCCCCCTCCCCCCCCCCCCAGTGATCAGACTGCAACACTGTATTTTTGCCTAAGCTGAGATGATGTCATCAGTCTGCTGCAGGCAGGAGGGGAGGAAGCATTCCCTCAGCCTCCTCTCCCCCAGTGATCAGACTGGCACACTGTATCTTTGCCTAGGCCAAGATGATGTCATCAGTCTACTGCTGGCAGGAGAAAGCATTTCCTCAGTCTCTTCTCCCCCTCCTGATCAGACTGCAACACTGTATTTTTGCCTAGGCTGAGATGATGTCATCAGTCTGCTGCAGGCTGGAGGAAGCATTTCCTCAGTCTCCCCCTCCCAAGTGTTCAGACTGCCACACTGTATCTTTGCCTAGGCTGAGACGATGTCATCAGGCTGCTGCAGGCAGGAGAAAGCATTTCCTCAGTCTCCCCTCCCCCCAGTGATCAGGCTGCAATATTGTAACAGGCTGCAGGGACTGACCTGTGTGAGACATTTGTGAACACCATGGAACTGCATAGGCACCAGGACTGGCATGACCCTGAGCTGCCGTCTCAGCCCAGGATGTTGATGAGGAGACTGGATGAAGCTGTAAAGCGGAACTTAACTCAAAAGGAGAAGTTTTTCTCTTCCTCCTCCTCCCCCTCTCCTCCTTCAGATTTGGCACATCATTTTTTTGGGGGGGCAGGTACCTGTTTTTGACAGGCACCCACTTCCCAATTCCGATCAGATAGCTGAGCAAAAGTTTGGCCCTCCGCCTCCCCGCAGCCTTCTGGGACATGTCTCAGGTCCCAGAAAGCTGCGGAAACCAATCGGATAGAGCAGCAAGGCTCGCGCAATGCGCACAGAGCAGCCGGCTTCGAAGCAGCAAACAGTCACAGCCGGCTGCCCACAGTTAGTATGTTGGTGCCGGGGACTGAAGCCCGGTGACGAAACCGGCTGGGTGTGGACACCGCCGGATCCTGGGTTGCATTCGGCGGTGGTACTGCCCACTGAACACAGCAGGAGTTATAAGCAACTGTGGCTTGTGAACACCCCTGTTTGCTGCTTTTGCAGCTTAAGGGGGGAGCACTAAAAACGAAGGGCTTGTTCACACACAGGGTGCCGTCTGAAGAGTGATCAACGTTGTATCACTTATCAGAAGGCATTTAACAGGCATGACAAAACGCACTACAAATGTGACAAAACGCACACTAAAATAACGTCCAATGCTGAGCGGCCAAAAAATATTTTTTTTGGAGCTACTTTGGAGCATCTGGGGCATTCAACTGAAAGGGCAGCCCTAGATGCAACGTGCATTGCCACGTGAAAAACACACAAAAAAAGCCAAAACGGAAACATGTGTTCCCACTATTCTCAGGTGTGAATGGGCCCTAAACCAATCAGGATTCTCCTTCAGCCAGGATACAATATAATCGCTTGCCGACCGCATCACTTACATATACGGCGGCAAGGCGACTCTGCTGTGCCAGATCACGTCATACGGCACTTCCATGTAGGGGGCACACGCGCCACTGGCGACCCGGCTGTGCTGTGACTGTACACAGCAGATGCCGATCAACGGGTGCTGGCCAATGGATGACCACCAGCACTAAGGTTGTCACGTTTTCTTCAAGCTATACCCAAACACTTTAGCAACGCATGACATTTGTTTTTTGTAGTATAGGTGACGGCCTCTGGACACCGTGACTGGGTATCTCCACCGAGAAGCTGCTTCCCAAGCTCTGGAACACGAGATCATTGAATCTGGCTATAGTTACCCCAAGAACTAGGCACTACCAGTTTTGGAGTAAACCAGAATAATAACTGTTTATTTGAAAACTCACAGAGAATTTATACACAGGAGGACACTCCCCCCCGATCATATTACCCTAAGCCAGTGATGGCGAACCTTGGCACCCCAGATGTTTTGGAACTACATTTCCCATGATGCTCATCCACTCTGCGGTGTACTTGAGCATCATGGAAAATGTAGTTCCAAAACATCTGGGGTGCCAAGGTTCGCCATCACTGCCCTAAGCCCTTGTACACACGGTCGGACATTCCGACGGAAAATGTCCGATTGGACGGTGTTGTCGGATAATCCGACCGTGTGTGGGCTCCATCAGACTGTTTCTGTCGGAATAGCCGACCGACAAAGTTTTAGAGCTGGGCTATAAAATTTTCCGACAACATGATCGGATTGGACTTTGTCCGATCGTTTGTAGAGAATTCTGATCAGACAAAGTGCCACGCATGCTCAGATCAAATTCCTAGACCAAAGCTATTGGCTACTAGCCTGAACGTAGTCCCGTCGTAACGAAATAACGCCATCACGTTACGAACGATCGGATTTTCCGACAACTTTGTGACCGTGTGTATGCAACACCAGTTTCAGACAAAATCCGTCTGACAAAATCCAACGGATTTTGTTGTCGGAATGTCCGACCGTGTGTACATGGGCTAACAATAAAAACTGCACACAGGAATATAATTACAAGCACCGACATATACTATATACATTACGTTAATTAGCCACCTGGACAATGTTGTGATGAATGAATGAATCATTTGTATAGCGCTGCAATGCGAACTGAATCGCCTCAAGGCGCTGGATTCGTCCTGTGTTGTCCAGCTTCTTAGAAGAGGTAGGTCTTGAGTTTTTTCCTGAAGGCCTGATGGTTTTCTTATATACGGATGTAAGTCGGTAGAGCATTCCATAGCCGTGGTCCTTGGACTGCGAATCTTCGTTCTCCCTTTGATTTGTAGCAGGATTTGGGAATGAGGAGGAGGTTTTGGTTAGATGATCGAAGACTGCGATTGGGAGTGTAGTGTTTTATTTTAGGTATTGAGGAGCGTTTACTTGCGTGCATTTGTGGGTGAGGCAGAGGGTCGTGAATGCGATCCGATTCTTTACGGTTAGCCAATGTAGGGGAGATGGATTCCCAGGAGTTATCAGTCTTGCCGCCGTGTTTTGGATGAGTTGTAAGCACGCAAGTTGATATTGTAGAGGGAGTTTGCCTAGTCGAGTCGGGAATTAATGATTGTTCCAAATACCACTGCTTTGTCCTCTTTTGGAATGAAGGGGGATGAGTCTACGTAGCAGGCGGAGGAGATGGTGAGATCCGCTGACTACTGATCCTATTTGTGCAGAGATTTCCACTCCAGGTCAGACTTGCTGTCACCAAGCTTACACAGTACAATACACATTATCATAAGTAGAAACACAGAACACCTTCAGACAATAGCGGGAGACCTCCAGTAGCAGACTGTCCGGCTCCTACATGGAACAGCGGCCAATGTGATCTGCTCTTTCAATGAACATGTATAGTTCAGAATCAACAAACCAGGAACAGTCTTCATATATTTCTTGAGGGATATTGTTGATAAATATTACTATTTCATCTGAAGTAAACTAAACCACATTCTCATGTCCATCAAGTAGTTGTCCATCGTTTGTCCATCGTTTTCTCGGTCACCCTGTGCCCCTAATAGACACAGGGTAACTAAGACATTAGAGGGACCTGTGGAGCTGTTTCCCGACTGCTCTAAAGTAAGCTTGTTTCCATGAGCCCCCCACCCAAAGTGGCTCATGTCACATGTCTCCCCTTTCGGCAGGGGACTAACACAGGAGGAGACCCCAGACGTGTTGACTTCGAAGTTATTCTGTAGTTCCAGTCCCGATTCCTGTGCTCACACAGTACCCCAAACAAATCGTCCCGAACAGAGCATTACTCACCAAGCCAACCTCTGCCGCTGGGGAGAAGTGCAGACTGGCCCTCCTCCCTGAAGTTCTTTCAGCCACTGGAGAGAAGACAGGGTGGCTGGGCTCACTCCATCATGCTGCTGGGGATCTGGGCTGACTGCCCAGCATCCCTGGGGTATACAGGTGAAGACCGTAATTCCATCCACTACCACCGGAAAGGTCTTTTTTTTAGTTGAGGGAAGAGTGAACTCACATAGTTGGTCAACCTGATTTCCATTATTGGCCGCAGGAAATGCTTGTCACCAGTAGGTGTGGGGCACTCTCTCTCCGGCTGCCAGCGCTTCAGCTGGGTGGCCTTTACCATTCCATGGCTCGGTCTGTTGCTGGGCAGAGGGGCTGATTGACCCGTCTCCCTGGAACTCCACAGTAGTTGCCAGTGCTGGACAGAGGTTGGTAGCACTCTGCCCTGTGCCAGCAATTCTTTTTTAAACCAGGAATATGCCGCAGAATACATATTGGCCTAAATGTAAGAAATTAAGAAAAAAAAAACGATTTTTTACACTTTTTATTGGATATGTTTTATAGCAGAATGTAAAAAAAAAAAAATATATATATATATATATATATATATATATATATATATATATATATATATATTTTTTTTTTTTTATTTTTTTTTTTTAATTGTCAGTCTTTTTTGTTTATAGCACAAAAAAAACAATATTTTTTACTTTCTGCTATAAAACATATCCAATAAAAAGTAGAAAAAAAAAGATTTTTTACACTTTTTATTGGATATGTTTTATAGCAGAATGTAAAAAAAAAAATATATAAATATATATATATATATATATATAAATATATATATATATATATATATATATATATTTTTTTTTTTATTTTTTTTTTTTAATTGTCAGTCTTTTTTGTTTATAGCACAAAAAAACAATATTTTTTACTTTCTGCTATAAAACATATCCAATAAAAAGTAGAAAAAAAAAGATTTTTTACACTTTTTATTGGATATGTTTTATAGCAGAATGTAAATATATATATATATATATATATATATATATATATATATATATATATTTTTTTTTTTTTATTTATTTATTTATTTATTTTTTAATTGTCAGTCTTTTTTTGTTTATAGCACAAAAAAAACAATATTTTTTACTTTCTGCTATAAAACATATCCAATAAAAAGTATATATAAAAAAAAAAATTCTTAAATTAATACCACCAAAAGAAAGCTGTGGGTGGGGGGGGGGGGACTTTAATTTTATTTGGGTACAGCGCGCATGATCACGCAATTGTCCTGGTCATGAAGGGGGGTAAATCTTCCAGAGGTCAAGTAGATAAGATCTGACAATTAGATGTTTATAAACAAACAAACAAAAAGAAACATTGTAACACATTTGTTTCCTCTCTGGCACACACGGTGGTGGTAATGATTGGTCATGGAGATAACATGCGCTGCCACGATGGCCATGTGGAGATCTTCACCATCATCCCCCCACCCCCTGTTCTATGAAGTCCAGTCATTGCGCTGCAGATTGGCGCATTATTAAAATGCGCAACATGTGACAGCAGGCAGTAACACGCATTTTCAAGTTCCTGCACGAAAAGCGCTGATGTGTAAATCCATCCCAACCTCGGATGATGGGGAATATTTTATCTACTGAGCCTGGAGAGGAGAGAAGTCATTTTTGGTGAGATTGATGGAGCTGCGAAATGATCAATGTGGCCATCAGAGAAATTCTGTGTTCCATGTGGAAATTCTCAATTTCGCAGAAATGCTGACATGAAATCAGCTAGCAAAAAAAAAAAAAAAAAAAAAAGATTTTTTTCTTAAGGATATTTATAGAGCACCAACAATCTACACAGCACTTTTCACATCAGTCCCCGAACCCAAAAGAGCTTACAATCTAAGGTCTCATACTAAGGCCAATTATCCTACCAGCGTGTTTTCGGAGTACAGAGAGAACATGCAAACTCCATGCAGATAATCCTGACCAGGATTTGAACCAGAGATCCCAGCGCAGCAAGGCAGGGGGGCAGTAACCACCAAGCCGCTGCGCTTCTTTATTTGGAGGATGTGTTTTTGAGGGCTATATTTATGGTCGTTAAAACTGAATTCGGGGAAGAGCGAACAATTCTATCGGTCACGTGTCTTCTTCTTGAATCACGGTGATCTTTTGTGTATTTCTTCCAGATCTGTGCCATCATCCAGTGTGAGACTTCCTGTAATAAAGACCGCTCACTGCTGCCCTCTTAACTTGTGCAGGATGACTGGTCTTGTCTCCGCCCCCTTCTCTCATTTTCTGTAGTGGGTGGAGCCTGCTTGTCCCATCCCAACAGCTCTGCTCACTCTCTCCTTGCGCATGGGGGACTAGTCATGTCTCCGCCCCCTCCTGTCGTTTTCTGTAGTGGGTGGAGCCTGCTTGTCCCCTCCCACAGCTCTGCTCAGGGCCATCTTAATGCATGGACACCCCTGGGCACTGCTCAGGGGCCCCAGGTGCTTGGGTGCCCCGTGAAAATCTTGCAAAACATCATACTTGTCAACCGTCCCGGATTTTCCCGGGACAGTCACGCTTTTTACTAAGCTTTCTGGGATGACGGTGTCCAGGAAATCATCCTGGAACCTGTACTGTGCCCTCCTGCTCCCCCCATACTGTACTTTTTCTGTTAATGAGTCTTTGATTTATGACATCTTTTCTTATTGTTTAAACTCAATTTTATTGAAAGTACTAATAAATATATGTTTATTTCTATCAACTATTTATTCTTAAATTCTTGTGTGTGAATTGGGGCAGGCTGGTAGGGGCCCCAGAGTATCAGATGCCCCAGGGGCCAATGATGACATTAAGATGGCCCTGGCTCTGCTCTCTCTCTCCTCGCGCTGGGGGACCGGTCTTGTCTCCGCCCCCTCCTGTCCTTTTCTTCAGGCAGCCTGTAGTGGGTGGGACCTGCTGGGCCCCTCCCACAGCTTTGCTTCCTTGCTCCTTGTGCAGGGTGACTGGTCTTGACTCCACCCCCTGTTGTAGTTTTCTGCAGGCAGCCTGTAGTGGGTGGAGCCTGCTTGTCCCCTCCCACAGCTCTGCTCGCGCTCTCCTTGTGTAGGGTGACGTGTCTTGTCTCCGCCCCCTCCTGTAGTTTTTTGCAGGCAGCCTGTAGTGGGTGGAGCCTGCTTGTCCCCTCCCACAACTCTGCTCGCGCTCTCCTTGTGTAGGGTGACGGGTCTTGTCTCCGCCCCCTCCTGTAGTTTTTTGCAGGCAGCCTGTAGTGGGTGGAGCCTGCTTGTCCCCTCCCACAACTCTGCTCGCGCTCTCTTTGTGTAGGGTGACGTATCTTGTCTCCGCCCCCTCCTGTAGTTTTTTGCAGGCAGCCTGTAGTGGGTGGGACCTGCTGGGAGCCTCTCACAGCTCTGCTCTCTGCACAGACTGTGTACAGCACAGTGATGATGTCACCACTCACATTTACAAGGTAACATCTGGGTTTACAAAAGCCATTTGGTGGATTTATATCCTTTGTGGCTATTAAAGAATGTTTTTAAATGAACGGCTTTTTTCCCCTTTGAGTTGAGCTTTAAATTTGTTTCATTTAATGTACATTGTATTTATGTTTTATTTACTTTTTGCGTGCATTTGATGATTTTTTTTGTGTCTTTTTGGATTAAACTTTTCATTTCATTTTTTTTTCACTGGTTTAAAATAATGAGGCTGATGAAGGGTTGTTTTCTGGTGCAAGAACAGGTCCTGGGTAGGTGAAAGAAGCTTCTGTAACTTTCAGGAGCCATTTAAAGCTCACTGTACCCTTAAAACTGTCTTCATGGATGGTTAAAGGTACGGTGGTGTCTTTTTGGAGAGTGGGGATGCAGGTCCAGTTGTCTTTAGGATAGTTAAATGTATGGTGGAGGTTTTTTGGAGGGCGGTGGTTTTTCGGAGAGTGGAGATGTGGGTTCGGTTGTCTTTATGGACAGTTAAAAGGTACAGTGGTGGTTTTTCAGAGAGCGGGAATGCAGGACAAGTTGTCTTTGCGAACGGTTAAAGGTACGGTGGTGTTTTTTTGGAGGATGGGGATGCAGGACAAGCTGTCTTTATGGACAGTTAAAGGTACGGCGGTGGTTTTTCGCAGAATGTGGATGCAAGTCCAGTTGTCTTTAGGCTGGTTAAAGGTATGGTGGTGGTTTTATGGAGGGGGGGGGGGGGGGTTTCGGAGAGTGAGGATGCGGGTCCAGTTGTCTTTATGGACAGTTGAAGGTACTGTGGTGGTTTTTCGGAGAGCTGGGGTGCAGGTTCAGTCGTCTTTATGGACATTTATAGGTACAGTGGTGGTTTTTCTGAGGGCAGGGAAGTAGGACAAGTTGTCTTTATGGATGGTTAAAAGTACGGTGGTGGTTTTTCTGAGCACTGGGGTGCAGGTCCAGTGGTCTTTATGGACGGTCAAAGGTACGGTGGTGTTTTTTTCAAAGAGCAAGGATGCAGGACAAGCTGTCTTTATGGACAGCTAAAGGTACAGTTGTGGTTTTTCGGAGAGTGTGGATGCGGGTCCGGCTGTGTTTACGGACGGTTGAAGGTACGGTGATGTTTTTTTTGGAGGGTGGGGATACAGGACAAGCTGTCTTTATGGACAGTTAAAGGTACGGCGGTGGTTTTTCGGAGAGTGGGGATGCGAGTCCGGCTGTCTTTACGGAGGGTTAAAGGTACGGTGGTGTTTTTTTTGGAGAGTGGGGATGCAGGACAAGATTTCTTTATGGACGGATAAAAGAATGGTGTTGATTTTTTGGAGGGTGGGGATGCAGAACATGTTGTCTTTATGGGCAGTTAAAGGTACAGTGGTGGTTTTTCGGCGAGTGAGGATGCAAGCCCAGTTGTCTTTAGGGTGGTTAAAGGTATGGTAGTTTTTTTTTTGGAGGGCAGTGGTTTTTCAGAGAGTGGGGATGAGGGTCCCATTGTCTTTATGGACGATTGAAAGTACGGTGGTGGTTTTTGGAGAACGGAGGTGCAGGTGCAGTTGTCTTTATGGGCGGTTAAAGGTACGGTGGTGGTTTTTCAGAGAGTGGAGATGCAGGGCAAATTGTCTTTGTGAACGGTTAAGCTTACAGTGGTGGTTTTTCAGAGAACTGGAGTGCAGGTCCAGTCGTCCTTATGGACGGTTAAATGTACGGTGATGGTTTTTCGCAGAGTGGGGATGCAAGCCCAGTTGTCTTTAGGATGGTTAAAGGTATGGTGGTGGTTTTATGGAGGGGGGTGGTTTTTCGGAGAGTTAGGATGCGGGTCCATTTGTCTTTATGGACTGTTGAAGATACGGTGGTGGTTTTTCGGAGAGCTGGGGTGCAGGTCCAGTCGTCTTTATGGACATTTATAGGTACAGTGATGGTTTTTCTGAGGGCAGGGAAGTAGGACACGTTGTCTTTATGGATGATTAAAAGTACAGTGGTGGTTTTTCTGAAAACTGGGGTGCAGGACAAGCTGTCCTTATGGGCGGTTAATGATACAGTGGTGGATTTTCGGAGAGTGGGGATGCAGGCCCAGTTGTCTTTATGGGCGGTTAAAGGTACGGTGGTGCTTTTTCAGAGAGTGAAGATGCAGGACAAGTTGTCTTTGTGAACGGTTAAGCTTACAGTGGTGGTTTTTGGAGAACGGAGGTGCAGGTGCAGTTGTCTTTATGGGCGGTTAAAGGTAAGGTGGTGGTTTTTCAGAGAGCGGGAATGCAGGACAAGTTGTCTTTTTGAACGGTTAAGCTTACAGTGGTGGTTTTTCAGAGAACTGGAGTGCAGGTCCAGTCGTCCTTATGGACAGTTAAATGTACGGTGATGGTTTTTCGCAGAGTGGGGATGCAAGCCCAGTTGTCTTTAGGATGGTTAAAGGTATGGTGGTGGTTTTATGGAGGGGGGTGGTTTTTCGGAAAGTGGGGATGCAGGCCCAGTTGTCTTTATGGGCGGTTAAAGGTACGGTGGTGCTTTTTCAGAGAGTGGAGATGCAGGACAAGTTGTCTTTGTGAACGGTTAAGCTTACAGTGGTGGTTTTTCAGAGAACTGGAGTGCAGGTCCAGTCGTCCTTATGGACGGTTAAATGTACGGTAGTGGTTTTTCGCAGAGTGGGGATGCAAGCCCAGTTGTCTTTAGGATTGTTAAAGGTATGGTGGTGGTTTTATGGAGGGGGGGGGGGGTTTCGGAGAGTGAGGATGCGGGTCCATTTGTCTTTATGGACGGTTGAAGATACGGTGGTGGTTTTTCGGAGAGCTGGGGTGCAGGTCCAGTCGTCTTTATGGACATTTATAGGTACAGTGGTGGTTTTTCTGAGGGCAGGGAAGTAGGACACGTTGTCTTTATGGATGGTTAAAAGTACAGTGGTGGTTTTTCTGAGAACTGGGGTGCAGGTCCAGTTGTCTTTATGGACGATTAAAAGTACGGTGGTGGTTTTTCTGAAAACTGGGGTGCAGGACAAGCTGTCTTTATGGGCGGTTAATGATACAGTGGTGGATTTTCGGAGAGTGGGGATGCGGGCCCAGTTGTCTTTATGGACGGTTGAAGATACGGTGGTGGTTTTTCGGAGAGCTGGGGTGCAGGTCCAGTCATCTTTATGGACATTTATAGGTACAGTGATGGTTTTTCTGAGGGCAGGGAAGTAGGACACGTTGTCTTTATGGATGGTTAAAAGTACAGTGGTGGTTTTTCTGAGAACTGGGGTGCAGGTCCAGTTGTCTTTATGGACGAATAAAAGTACGGTGGTGTTTTTTTTTAAAACTGGGGGTGCAGGACAAGCTGTCTTTATGGGCGGTTAATGATACAGTGGTGGATTTTCGGAGAGTGGGGATGCAGGCCCAGTTGTCTTTATGGGCGGTTAAAGGTAAGGTGGTGGTTTTTCAGAGAGCGGGAATGCAGGACAAGTTGTCTTTGTGAACGGTTAAGCTTACAGTGGTGGTTTTTCAGAGAACTGGAGTGCAGGTCCAGTCGTCCTTATGGACAGTTAAATGTACGGTGATGGTTTTTCGCAGAGTGGGGATGCAAGCCCAGTTGTCTTTAGGATGGTTAAAGGTATGGTGGTGGTTTTATGGAGGGGGGTGGTTTTTCGGAGAGTGAGGATGCGGGTCCATTTGTCTTTATGGACGGTTGAAGATACAGTGGGGGTTTTTCGGAGAGCTGGGGTGCAGGTCCAGTTGTCTTTATGGACGATTAAAAGTACGGTGGTGGTTTTTCTGAAAACTGGGGTGCAGGACAAGCTGTCTTTATGGGCGGTTAATGATACAGTGGTGGATTTTCGGAGAGTGGGGATGCAGGCCCAGTTGTCTTTATGGGCGGTTAAAGGTGCGGTGGTGGTTTTTCAGAGAGTGGAGATGCAAGACAAGTTGTCTTTATGAACGGTTACAGCTACTGTGGTGGTCTTTTTCAGAGTGCGAGGATGCAGGTCGCGCCCACTCTGACCCTGGAACACAAAAAGACACTTACTGTACATAAGAGAGAAAATACAGTGAGTGGAGTGAAGGCCGCGCACACAATTCACCGATCCTCACAATGCAGCAGATGATATTTCTCCAGCTGAATCAACAATGACAATGTGAAGGCCACACGGAAAATAAATGTACCACGCTCTCTGTGCGCCGTAGCAGTTAACCCCTCCCATGCCAGCAAGCTGCGGCGACTGCTCAGCCTTGGCAGAAAGTGTGAAGCTCCTGCAGCGGCTGCGGAGTTAATGGAGCCACATTGAGGGGGAGATAGGTGTGTGTGTGTGTGTGTGTGTGTGGGGGGGGGGGGGGGGGGGTCTCTGTACCAGCTGGAACAAAGCCGGACCTGAATGGGCCGAGATGAAAAGCAGAAACATAAAGTGATGAGTGCGAAGAGGGTACAGATTGTGCTCGAGATGCAGCCTGCGGGGGCAGCGGTGAGACAATGGAAACCAGCTCCTCATATAAAGCCATACGGAAGGGTTGGGGCGCAAGAACTGTAACGTGAAGGTGGGGTGACCCAGAATTTTCTACCCTATAAAAAGGCTTTTTATGGGGTATAAAGAGCTCATTTATACTTGTTCCATTTTATTGGTAACATTGTAGCTACAAATGCATCAAGTTATATTAAATTATTATAATAAGTGCATAGCTTATAATATTCTGTACAGAACACAGACTGGGGGGGGGGGGGGGGGCTGCTATGGGCCAATCAGGTATCCTGCATGTACAGTGCATTGAAAAAGTATTCATATCCCTTGAAATTTTCCGCATTTTGTCATGTTACAACCAAATGTATTTTTTTGGGATTTTATGTGATAGACCAACACAAAGTGGCACATAATTGTGAAGTGGAAGGAAAATGATAAGTGGTTTTCAACATTTTTTACAAATAAATATGTGAAAAGTGTGTGTGTGTGTGTGTGTGGGGGGGGGGGCATTTGTATTCAGCCCCCTTTACTCTGATACCCCTAACTAAAATCTAGTGGAACCAATTGCCTTTAGAACTCACCTAATTAGTAAATAGAGTCCACCTGTGTGTAATTTATTCTCAGAATAAATACGGCTGTTCTGTGAAGCCCTCAGAGGTTTGCTAGAGAACCTTAGTGAACAAACAGCATCATGAAGGCCAAGGAACACACCAGACAGGTCAGGGATAAAGTTGTGGAGAAGTATAAAGCAGGGTTAGGTTGTAAAAAATCTCCCAAGCTTTGAACATCTCACGGAGCTCTGTTCAATCCATCATCGGAAAATGGAAAGAGTATGGGCACAACTGCAAACCTACCAAGACATGGCCGTCCACCTAAACTGACCAGGCCGGGCAAAGAGAACATTCATCAGAGAAGCAGCCAAGAGGCCCATGGTAACTCTGGAGGAGCTGCAGAGATCCACAGCTCAGGGGGGAGAATCTGTCCACAGGACAACTATTAGTCGTCTCTCCACAAATCTGCCCTTTATGGAAGAGTGACAAGAAGAAAGACATTGGAGAAAGAAAGTCATAAGAAGTCCTGTTTGAAGTTTGTGAGAAGCCATGTGGGGGGCACAGCAAACATGTGGAAGAAGGTGATCTGGTCAGAGGAGACCAAAATTCAACTTTTTGGCCTAAAAGCAAAACTCTATGTGTGGGGAAAACTAACACTGCCCATCCCCCTGAACACACCATCCCCACCGTGAGACATGGTGGTGGCAGCATCATGTGGTGGGGATGGTTTTCTTCAGCAGGGACAGGGAAGCTGGTCAGAGTTGATGGGAAGATGGATGGAGCCAAATACAGGACAATCATAGAAGAAAACCTGTTAGAGTCTGCAAAAGACTTGAGACCGGGGCGGAGGTTCCCCTTCCAGCAGGACAACGACCCGAAACATCCAGCCAGCGCTACAATGGAATGGTTTACATCAAAGCATATTCATGTGTTAGAATCCAGATCTGAGCAGTAGTCCAGTGTGAGGCTTCCTGTAATAAAGACCGACCACTGCTGCTCTCTCTCCTTGTGCAGGGGGACTGGTCTTGTCTCCTCCCCCTCCTGTAGTTTTCTGCAGGCAACCTGTAGTGGGTGGAACCTGATGAGCCCCTCCCACAGCTCTGCTCTCTCTCCCTGTGCAGGGTGACTGGTCTTGTCTCCGCCCCCTCCTTTAGATTTCTGTAGTAGGCGGAGCTTGCCGGTCCCCTCCCACAGCTCTGCTCTCTTCTACTGCAGCGTGACTGGTCTTGTCTCCGCCCCCTTCTCAGCCTGCAGTAGGTGGAGCCTGCTGTGTCCCTCCCACATTGTATTGGTAACATTGTAGCTACAAATGTAGCACAGTGCAGCAAAGGTTACATTGCACTAGGTACATGGCTTGCAATCCTCTGTACAGAAGTACACAGACTGGGAGAACAAGGGGCTGTGCTATGGGGCAATCAGGTATCCTGCGTAAAAAAGGAGCATGCTGACAGCAGCAGTGAGCAAAGAATCGACTTCTGCTGGTTTTTTCACTGTCCAATCACAGGCAAGTGGGGCGGGGAGATGACCCAACTTTATTGTTTAACGGTAGTACAGAAAGGTCAGGTCACCAGCCTGCTTGGAGAGTCTGAAGAGTCTGTGTAAATCTCAGGCCCGTATGGACAGAATAAGAAATCTTTTGCAGGTAAAAGAAAAGAAAAAAAAAAAACTTTCTTATATGAATTTCAACTTGACATTTATCGTTTTGTCCAGAGTTTGTTCACACTGCTGCGACCTCAAAGTCATGCGACTTTGAATCTGACATCCGTGCAAGACTTCATCATGGCTTGTAAGCGACTTCTTTAACAGGAGTCAATGCAAGTGGGGACGAAGTCGCCCCCAAAGTAGTACAGGAACATCTTGAGTCGCACCGGTTACACCGGTTCTATTACCGTTAATGGGGCACGACTTGTCAAGCGACTTTAAACTCTCAAGTCGCATGAAAAGTTGCGCCAGTGTGACCTGGGGCTGAGGCTTCATTCGCATATTGTGTGGCAGGAGGGTGCGCTGCCGCTCTTGATTTTAGTTGCGCGATTTTCCCGCAATCCCTTGCGTCGCGCATGGGGCATCCCATTCACTTCAGCGAGGCTGCCCTATGCATGTTTGTCGCCCCCAAAAAGAAGCCGCTGCTCCTTTTTTGCCACAATCGCCACACGATTCCGACATGCAAAGATCACGGCAGAATCGCACCGCCTTTGGGGTGTCATTAAGAATAATGGCAGGCAAAAGCGCGTCGTCCATTTTGCTGCGATTTGGAGTCGTGGGCAGAATCGCAATTCTGCGGCACTGAGACAGGTTTTTGGATTTATGCATTCACATTATTATTATTATTTTTTAGGACGTTACAAACAAGCAGAAGTGGCCTCTCCGTAGATCTCTAGATGGTTGGCAGCCCTGATGTGCGTGGCGGGGGTGACGGAGAAACATGGCAGCGAGTCAGGCTCGCACCTGGGCCCCCTCGGCTCCTTCGCATCCAATTAAAAAGGAGAAAACACCGGGACCGCGGCCCGGAGTGATTTATGTTATTCATTTAGTGCTGACTCTCCTTCGGAGACGGCGGGGGGGGGGGGGGGGGGGCGCTTGGTTTACCATTGTACTCCCGGATTTGGCAATGTTAACATATCACTGCAGAGCCGTTCCGGCAAATTCCGATCTGAAGTGCCGATGAATCGAGCGTTCTTCTTTATTTAGCAAAAGATTCTAGCCCCGAAGGCTAACGCTGCGCTAGAAATATAGAATATAAGATACAGCTGCTAGCACCTTCAAGTCAATTGATCTTTATAGATAAATAAGTGAGTAAGTAATACTGTGACGCAGGGATGGTGCTCTCTTATATACTACTACAAGGCGATCTGGAATCACTGAAACTAGTACTTTATTTTTTTTTTTTTAAATACCCCAAGTGTTTGCTGAGGATCCTTTTTACTGAAAAATGTTGGTTGGGATAGCCCGTAATCATGGACCATCCAAATTTATTATTGTCCAGTCCATGCATGGTTCCTCTTACCCTATGTAGCTTATTATTCCCATCCATGTTCCCAACCATTTCTATTATATTATCAATATCCCCCTCCAAGTATCCCTTTTCAAGGAACCTTGTTCTCAGAACATGTGCTTGCTGGTGATAATCTGAGATATCTGGACAATTCCACCTAATTCACTGGAATTGACCCTTGGGGACTGCATTTAGCCATGAAGCATGATGGCAGCTAGATAGGGAAATATAAGCATTACGATCAGACTCCTTGAAATATGTGGTAGTGATTCAGGGGTCTCAAACTGGTGGCCCTCCAGCTGTTGCAAAACTACAAGTCCCATGAGGCATTGCAAGGCTGACAGTTACAAGCATGACTCCCATATGCAAAGGCATCATGGGACTTGTAGTTTTGCAACAGCTGGAGGGCCGCCAGTTTGAGACCCCTGGATTAGATGGTCGTCTCTGACAGTAATGTTAAGATCAAGGAAATGGATCTGTGAACAGCTCATCTCCTACTGGAAGGAGATAACCCTATCGTAAGATAACCCTCTTAAAGCGGGATTCCACCCTAAAGTGGAACCTCCGCTGATCGGATCCCTCCCCCCCCTCCGGTGTCACAATTGACACCTTTCAGGGGGGAGGGGGGTGGAGATACCTGTCAAAGACAGGTATTTTCACCCACTTCTGGGCATAGACTCCCGTGGGTCCCAGTGACAGCGCGGAGATTTCCTATTGCGCGGCGCGGCTCGCGCATGCGCAGTAGGGAACCGGGAAGTGAAGCCAATTCGCTTCACTTCCTGATTCCCTCACCTAGAATGGTGACTGCAGCAGCCGAGAGCCGAGCGATCGATCGGCCTCGGCTGCCGGCATCGCTGGAACCCGGGACAGGTGAGTGTCCATTTATTAAAAGTCAGCAGCTGTAGTATTTATAGCTGCTGGCTTTTAATATTTTTTTTTTTGGTGGAATCCCTCTTTAAGTTTCGAGAGGGGATGAATCGCCTTCCAAAATGAGGAGGACATCATCAATGTACCTCATCCAGAGGTGTAACACTTTCGTACCATGTTAGTATAAATTTTTTCTTTTTCCCAATAGGCCATAAATAAATTGGCTAAGCCAGGCGCGAATTTAGCACCCATAGCCACACCACAAGATTGTAGGTAAAAATTGTCTCCAAACCGAAAGTAATTGTGGCCTGTTGTGAAAACCAGGAGTTCCATAATGAAATCCTTCTGAGTCTGGGGTAAAAGAATGGTCTTGATCAAGGTAAAATGTAACCGCATCTAGACCTTCTTGGTGAGATATAATTGTGTACAGTGATCAGTTCTGCCTAATTTACTGGAATTGCCCCTCTGGGACTGCATTTAGCCATGAAGAATAATGGCAGATAGATAGGGGAATATAAACATTATGACCAGTCTCCTTGAAATATGTGGTAATGATTAGATGGATCTGTGAACAGCTCATCTCATACTGGAAGGAGATAACCCTATCGTAAGATAACCCTCTTAAAGCGGGAGTCCACCGGGACTCCGCGTTTTTTTTTTTTTTTTTTAAAAGCCAGCAGCTACAAATACTGCAGCTGCTGACTTTTAAATAGTGACACTTACCTGTCCAGCGCGCCCGCGATGTCGGAACCCGAAGCCGATCGCTCGCTCGGCTGCCGGGTCCCGCCGACATCTTGGGTATGGGAATCAGGAAATGGAGCCTTTCGGCTTCATTTCCCGGTTCCCTACTGCGCATGCGCGAGCCGCGCGGCGCAATCCGGACGGTCCCCGCTGCCTCTGGGAGCTGTGTGTTTCCCAGCAGGCAGCGGGGCACTTGCTGAAGGGGCGGGCCGCAGAGAGCTAGCCCGGAAGTGGGTGCAGTTACCTGGATTATCCAGGTAACTGCACCCCCCTCCCCCCTGAAAGGTGCCGATTGTGGCGCCGGAGGGGGGGGGATTCCGATGAGCGGAGGTCCATTTTAGGGTGGACCTCCGCTTTAAGTTTCGAGAGGGGATGAATCGCCTTCCCAAATGAGGAGGACATCATCAATGTACCTCATCCAGAGGTGTAACACTTTCGTACCATGTTAGTATCAATTTTTTCTTTTTCCCAATAGGCCATAAATAAATTGGCTAAGCCAGGCGCGAATTTAGCACCCATAGCCACACCACAAGATTGTAGGTAAAAATTGTCTCCAAACCGAAAGTAATTGTGGCCTGTTGTGAAAACCAGGAGTTCCATAATGAAATCCTTCTGAGTCTGGGGTAAAAGAATGGTCTTGATCAAGGTAAAATGTAACCGCATCTAGACCTTCTTGGTGAGATATAATTGTGTACAGTGATCAGTTCTGCCTAATTTACTGGAATTGCCCCTCTGGGACTGCATTTAGCCATGAAGAATAATGGCAGATAGATAGGGGAATATAAACATTATGACCAGTCTCCTTGAAATATGTGGTAATGATTAGATGGATCTGTGAACAGCTCATCTCATACTGGAAGGAGATAACCCTATCGTAAGATAACCCTCTTAAGTTTCGAGAGGGGATGAATCGCCTTCCCAAATGAGGAGGACATCATCAATGTACCTCATCCAGAGGTGTAACACTTTCGTACCATGTTAGTATCAATTTTTTCTTTTTCCCAATAGGCCATAAATAAATTGGCTAAGCCAGGCGTGAATTTAGCGCCCATAGCCACACCACAAGATTGTAGGTAAAAATTATCTCCAAACCAAAAGTAATTGTGGCCTGTTGCGAGAACCAGGAGTTCCATAATGAAATCCTTCTGAGTCTGGGGTAAAAGAATGGTCTTGATCAAGGTAAAATTTAACCACATCTAGACCTTGGTGAGATATAATTGTGTACAGTGATCAGTTCTGCCTAATTTACTGGAATTGCCCCTCTGGGACTGCATTTAGCCATGAAGAATAATGGCAGATAGATAGGGGAATATAAACATTATGACCAGTCTCCTTGAAATATGTGGTAGTGATTAGATGGATCTGTGAACAGCTCATCTCATACTGGAAGGAGATAACTCTATCGTTCCGATTAAGTTTGGCAAAGAAAGTCTCGAGAGGGGATATATCGCCTTCCCAGAGGAGGAGGACATCATCAATGTACCTCCTCCAGAGGCGTAAATCTTTCGGGGGAGGGGGGGTTAGTATCAATTACCTCTTTTTCGCAATGGGCCATAAATAAATTGGCTAAACCAGGCGCGAATTTAGCGCCCATAGCCACGCCACAAGATTGTAGATAAAAATTATGACACTTTGGTGACATACCTCGATATGTGTGAGTGTACCTAATGAGGGACAGTTAGATACATTGTAACAGTACAAGAGATGTCACCAAACCCCACCACCCAGTCAGGAGTCTTATGCCACGTACACACGGTCGGATTTTCCGACGGAAAACGTTTGAGTGGAGCTTTTTGTCGGAAATTCCGACCGTGTGTAGGCTCCATCGGACAGTTTCCGTCGGAATTTCTGTCGCACAAAATTTGAGATCTGGTTCTCAAATTTTCCGACAACAAAATCCGTTGTCGGAAATTCCGATCGTGTGTACACAATTCCGAAGCACAAAATTCTACGCATGCTCAGAATCAAACAGAAGAGCCGCACTGGCTATTGAACTTCAATTTTCTCGGCTTGTCGTACGTCACCGTGTTCTTGACGTTCGCAATCTCCGACAACATTGTGTGACCGTGTGTATGCAAGACAAGTTTGAGCCAACATCCATCAGAAAAAATCCCATGGATTTTGTTGTCAGAATGTCCGATCAATGTCCGATCGTGTGTACGGGTCATAAGAGTACATGCACACTGAGGCAGGAGAGAAGCAGTTTAAAAAACACGCCTAAGCTGCACCAAGTGCTTGGGCGTGTTTATATGTGTTTAGGTGCATTTTGGCGGACATACTACATGAGGTGGTCAGAGACTGCAGACATGATACAAGAAGTGGTCAGAGACTGGAGACATGATACAAGAGATGGTCAGAGACTGGAGACATGATACAAGAGATGGTCAGAGACTGGAGACATTATACAAGAGATGGTCAGAGATTGGAGACATGATACAAGAAATGGTCAGAGACATGATACAAGAGATGGACAGAGACTGCAGACAGGATACAAGAAATGGTCAGAGACTGCAGACATGATACAGGAGATGATCAGAGACTGCATACATGATACAGGAGATGATCAGAGACTGCAGACATGATACAAGAAATGGTCAGAGACTGCAGACATGATACAATAGATGGTCAGAGACTGGAGACGTGATACAAGAATTGGTCAGAGACTGGGGACATGATACAAGAGGTGGTCAGAGACTGAAGATATGCTATAGGAGATGACTGGGGACATGCTTCAGGAGACTGATAGAAATAACTACTATATCAGAGCAATAGGGAAACACAGATTAGCATCTGAAGGGGCCCTGGGGGCCAAGCACAAAGTGCCAAAGGGCCGCAGGTTGGACAGCAGAGCCTTAACATGTACATAAAGAACCTACAACATACAAACACACGTTATCTCTGATGTGTCTTCCCTGCGATAAATATCCTCCTCCCTGAGTTTTCCCACTTATGGCAATTGCTCATCTCCGGAGCGGCGAGCGCCGATCACACGCGCCCCCCTCGGTCACCGACGGGTTAATGATGCTTCTGCATTTCTCCGCGGGCCGGTCCGCTGTGGATGGGTTGTCATGGCAACGGCCAAAAGCACTTTAAACAAATATAATTCATTAACAGACAGGAATGAAAGAACATCGAGAAACGCATCAACCGCCGCCGAGGATCTCAATGCAATCATGTTGACATTAATCTCCTGTTTATATTGTCTTTACAGTGATAATAATCTCCGTGGCATGAGTGCTCCCCTCCCCCCTCCATATAATCTGCACAATATCATAATGTAAATTTTATTTGCAATCTGCCCTGCGGTCCCGGGATCAGAGGGGTCTCGCACACACAGGGGGGCATTGAGATGGGGGAGGGGGTGTGTTAGAGGACAAGGAGGGGTGTTTAGGAAGAATTTAGGCAGGACTGGGCTATATACTGTATATACATATATATATATATCTATATATATGTACATATATATATATATATATATATATATATACATATATATATATATATATATATATATATATATATATATATATATATATATACATATATATATATATATATATATATACACACATATATATATATATATATACACATATATATATATATATATATATACACATATATATATATATATACACATATATATATATATATATACACATATATATATATATATATACACATATATATATATATATATATATATATATATATATATATATATATATATATATATATATAGATATTGATATTGATATATAAGAAATATAAAATATATTATAATATATTTTAACTTAATACAATATAATTATGGGGGAGGGGGGTAAAAGAGGGCTAGGAGGGGTGTTTAAGAAAAACTTAGGCAAGACTTATATAAATAATATAATACAATACCATACAATTTAATATAATCTATATAATACAATACAATATAATATAATAATATAATATGATATAATACAATAAAATATAAACAATACAATATAATACAATACAATATAATATAATATACCATACTATAATATAAGCAATATAATATAATATAATATAATATAATATAATACAAAATAATATAAACAATACAATATAATACAATATAATATAATATAAAATAAAATAAACAATACACTATAATATAATAAAATACAATATAATATAATATAAACAATATAATATAATATAATGTAATATAATATAAACAATACAATATAATATAATACAATAGAATATAATATACTATATTATAATATAATATATTATATTATATTGTTTGTATTATATTATATTATATTAAATTGTATATATTATATTGTATTCTATTATATTAAATTGTATTATATTGTATTGTTTGTATTATAATGTAATATAACAATATAATATATTATAATATAATACAATGCAATACAATATAGTATAAACAATATAATATAAACAATATAATGTAATATGCCAAGTTGATCTAAGTTAATAAACTCAGGCACATACTATATCTGTCTATGTTCCGGGTGCAAAGCATTGTGCTGGTGGGAAAACATATAGCGAAGCACAAAGCTCCTCACCGTGTGCATTAGAAGCTGCAGCAAGTCAGACCCCCCCCCCCCCCCCCCCGCCTCATTTTCTGGCTGGAGAACATCCATCAGTCTTGCACAGTTGTACCGGCTCCTCTGCTCCACTGGAATTGCTAACTCTGATTTCACTGCACACTGTGAGCTTCTCACAATGTGCATTAGAAGCTGCAGAAAGTCCAACGAAGCCCACCTCACTTCTTGGCTGGAGGGCGTCCAGCATCTTATATCTATTTTCCTCCCCAGCTCCTAGAAGCTGCAGCAAGCCAGAGCCTGCCTCATTTCCTGCCCGAAGGAAATCCAACATTCTCTATCCCTTTCTTCTCCAGCCTGGGTTTGCCACTTTTTCTTCAAGCCAAACCCGAACACTTTAGCAGCGCACAGCAATTTTTATTATTTTTTTGTTAATATACACTAAAGGGTTGCAAAAGACCTGGGGCACCCTTTGGGCACTTAAAAGAGAATAGTCATGCAGAACCCATAGTGCCCCCTCACCCTCCTGCCAGGCCCTGTTTCTGAGCCACATTCCTGTCTGAATAATATGTCCGGGTTTCAGGTGGCGGACAAATGATACAAAACCCGGACTGTCCAGGTGATTCCTGGGCAGGTGGCAACCCTTCTCCAGCCTGCCTGTCCCTGGCCCCACCCCTTTCATTCATTGGATTTCAGTTCTGCCAATCGCGGAGGCTAGGCATCACATGTGGGCATTGCCTATGTAAATTCAGCCTGCCTAGGAACGCCCAGTCCCCCAGACCGACACCCACCTATCATTTTTAATATTTGCATAACTCCTCCCACTGCTTGCATCAGGACTGAGGGCTGTTGAGCGTATGCCCCTCCCACCAGCCATGATCTGCCCGCATTAAGAAGCACAGGGGCCCAGTGATGACATCACTGGGTCTCTTAAATAAGGTGTGTAATGAAAACGGAAAGGCCACATTTAAACATTCTATTAGCATGTCGATGACGGGGGAGCGGAAGAATCAAAGAAGGAAAGACTATGATTTCGGCTTTAAAGCTTATATCGGATTTTAGCGATTTTAGCGAATTGGGTTTAGATCCACTTTACAATGAATTCTTTTAAATAAAACGTTGTTCTTCATTTTCTAAGACCGTTTTATTATCTCCGGACAGCTTGCCGCGTATCCGCCTTCTAACTCATCCCACAAACAGCCACCAAAGATCCGCAATTCCCCAATCTGCCGCTTCATACAAAGCGGTCTCGGAGGACCTCGGAACGCGCTGAGCGGAACTCAGACTTGTTTATAAATCTGGAAAATAAATACTGCATTTAAATCCTCCGACTTCATAAATATTTACTTTAAAAAAAGGCTTCAGAATTATGACTAGGTGATGATAAGTGAAAGGAACAGGGACATGCGGTAAAAAAAAAAAGGGTGATTGTATGGCGAATTCGGCCAGATTCGGCGATCCGGCGACGTCGGTGCGGAGACCTCTGCAGGAGGCTTCTGCCACGCTGGCCCCCACGTAGCGGCCCGACCGTCACGTCGCCTCCCGCAGGTTTAATGAACTCACAAATCTCAATTAGTGAAAACATTTGCTAAGCTATTAAATTATTCAGATCACACAAAATGATTTTCCTACATGCTCCCAGGGACGGAGCGGCTCCTCCGAGAGATGTCAGAGGAAGAGCGTGGCGCTGTGTTTACATTCCGCTGTGTGCGCCGGGAGGTTCGACTGGCTGGGGGGGGAGCGCACTGCGCACACTCCGCAGCTCACGTTCTCATTGATTTGTCCTATTTTACAAGTTAATACTGTAAAGGGAAGGAATGCAATAATGGCGGGGCTGACCAGCAATGCGCTACAAGGAACAGAGCCAGGAAGATGTGTAATACATTGTATGTAAGCATGTAGACACCTGACTATCACACCTATAAGAGCTTTTTAAACACCCCATTCCAAAACCATGGCCATTAATATGGAGGTGCCCCTCAACATGGCCATTAATATGGAGTTATCTCTCAACTTGGCCATTAATATGAAGTTGGCCTTCAACTTGGCCATTAATATGAAGTTGGTCTTCAACTTGGCCATTAATATGGAGTTGGCCTTCAACATGGCCAATAATATGGAGTTATCTCTCAACTTGGCCATTAATATGAAGTTGGCCTTCACCTTGGCCATTAATATGAAGTTGGTCTTCAACTTGACCATTAATATGGAGTTGGCCTTCAACATGGCCAATAATATGGAGTTATCTCTCAACTTGGCCATTAATATGAAGTTGGCCTTCAACTTGGCCATTAATATGGAGTTGGCCTTCAACATGGCCAATAATATGGAGTTATCTCTCAACTTGGCCATTAATATGAAGCTGGCCTTCAATTTGGCCATTAATATGGAGTTGGCCTTCACTTTGGCCATTAATATGAAGTTGGCCTTCAACTTGGCCATTAATATGAAGTTGGCCTTCAACATGGCCAATGATATGGAGTTACCTCTCAAATTGGCCATTAATATTGATTTGGCCTTCAACATGGCTATTTATATGGGGCTGCCACCCCCCTCCATGGCCATTAATATGGAGTTCCCCCTCAACATTGCACTTAATATGTAATTACCCTTCAATATGGCCATTAACATGGTGTTATCTCTAAAGCATTGCCATTATTAGGGAGTTGCCCCTCAAAATGGCCATAATTATGGAGCTGCCCCCCTCCAGCCATTAATATGAAGTTGCCTCTTAACATGGCAATTAATATGTAGTCCATCAATATGGCCATTAACATGGCGTTATCTCTCAACACTATTATGGAGTTTCCCTTCAGCATTGCCAATAATAATCTCTCAACCTGGTCATTAAGATGGAGTTGGCCTTCAACATGGCCCTTAATATGTAACTGCCCTTCAGTATGGCCGTTAACATGGTGTTATCTCTCAACATAGCCATTATTATGGCACTGTCCTTCAATATGGCCAATTGGCCATTAATATGAAGCTGCCCCCCACCCCTCGTGTGGCCGTTAATATGGAGTTGCCCCTCAACATGGCAATTCATATGGACCTGCCCCCCCCTTTCATGACCATTAATATGGAGTTGCCCCTTAGCATGGCCCTTAATATGGAGTTGCCATTCAATATGACCATTAATATGGAGTTGCCCCACAATGGCCATTAATATGGAGTTGCCACGCCCCTCCATGGTCATCCCAAATTCCAACTGCCCCCCCCCCCCCCAATTTCCCCCTCCTAACACAAATGCACCCAATCATCCCTACTAGCACAAATCCCCCCCCAGAAAAACATTTGCCCTTCTAGCCCAATTCCCCCCCCCCTCTACCCTATTACCTCTTCTAGAAGAGACCCCCCAAAAACCCCCTCCGAGCACAAATCTTCTTTCCCCATCACCTCCTTCCAACACAAACCCCCCTAAATCACCACTCCTAGCACCCCCCTCCAAATTTCTGCTCCTAGAACAATTCTTACCCCCTGCCGCCGCCCCCCCAAATTCCACCTCCTAACACAGCCCCCCCACTTTGTGCGTCCCCAACCTAACCAGGGCTCAGTATTTAACCTTCACCTGTTATCCCAAATGTTTCATATAAAAAGTATCCCTCACACCATAACATACCTACTTATGGAAACCCACAATGAAAACGTATTGGAAAGACATAACTCCCCCCCCCCCCCCCCCCACAGTGTTGAACCCACCCTCCAGAGGTACTATACTTACCTTCTCCTCTCCTATCCACTCTTTGAATCTTTGCTGCATCCGTGATAAAAATCGTGGGATATTCCAGGTATAAGGAACATGTGCATGCTTTCCTGGATCTTCCATAATGCATTGCTTAGTGCCCGAGTGGACAAATGTCGCAACAATACCAAATATATCTATAGGTCTCATCCAACTACAATATATCTCCTCTCTTTGTCTTTTTCTTCCTTCTATATATCTCTCCAATCAATCTACAGTATTTCCCTGATTTATCCCTCTTCTATCTATCTATCTATAATATACTTTTTTTTTTTTTACGATGGGGTTTCCAGCACTAAATAAGGGACAACCCCCTCCCCCCCCCCCCCCTCTTTTCTACTGGCCCTTCACCCATACCTAAGTATGCAAAGTTGTACGAAAATTATTTAGATTTTCGACAAAGATGACCTGAATTCAAAAGGTGAAGACTTGCTATGTTTCAGGGAACATCTAGAAATGTTGAGGTAAGGTGAAGAGCCGGAAACTCGTCCTTCTGAATGGGTCACTATATTCCATCGAATGGAGTGTACAAAGTACAGTGGCTTACGTGTTTCGTCAATAAGCCTTAATCATAGGCTATGATTAAGGCTTATTACCAAGGACGAGATGCCTGCTCTTCACCTTATACCTCCATGTTCCATTAGTATTGGGAAGACGCTCTGAGTAGGAGCACCGCCAGTCCACCTCTGTGAAGAATCTGTCTGGGCATTGCACTTCTTTTCATGGCATCTAGAAATCTTTATTGTACCTAAGAAAAATTACACTTTTGTCTTGAGTCAGTGGCGACCCGTGGGGTATATTTTCTTGGGGGGGGGGTGCAAAACAGTGCAAAGCCAGCCAACCCCCCCCTAGGGGGAGGCACCTGCACCCCCCCCCCCCCATGGTCAGGGTCGGTGTCGGTCTGTCGGTCACCTGCAATACTTACCCCAGGCAGTGCCTCCCTCCGGGCGATGTGCGGCCGGCTTCCCCTGTGTTTCCTTCTCGGCACCACGGCGGTGTCCTTGCCGTGCGTCTCCTCACTCCTCCTTACTCGGCCAATAGGGTAGCTTCTCCTTTTGGCCAATTGGGGACCCGCTTCCTGATTGGCTGGGAGGCAGAATCAGTGTTACAATAGCGAATATTCATTCACTATTGTCACACAACTGAGTGGGCTCGGTGCGCAGTGCTCACTGTAAAATATGAACTCACACAACCTTAAAAGTGGACAGTGTGAGTCAGTAGAGCAGTGGAAAGTGTCAGTAGGGCAGAGAATAGTGACAGTAATTTTGAATTGTTTGCATTTTTTTTTTTTTTTTATAATTTTATTTTTCTTATTATTTTTTACATCATTGGGAGCCTTTGGTTAAATATCAAGGGTTTACACAAACTCACATTTGAGACAGAGAAAGGGACTGAGAACAAAGATTTCCCTGTCCCTCCACAGGACAGGGAGCAGCAGGGCAGTGATAGGGGGCAGCAGGGCAGAGGACAGTAGACAGCAGGGCAGTGTACAGGGTATTAGCAGGGCAGCTGACAGGGGGCAGCAGGGCAGGGTACAGGATGTCAGCAGGGCAGAGCAGAGGGGCCAGCAGGGCAGTATACGGGGTGTCAGCAGGACAGAGGATAAGGGTCAGTAGGGCAGTGTACAGGGTGTTAGCAGGGTAGAGAACAGGGGGCAGCAAGGCAGTGTACAGGGTTTCAGCAGGGCAGAGTACAGGGGGCAGCAGGGCAGTGTACAGGGTGTCAGCAGGGCAGAGGACAAGGGGCAGCAGGACAGTGTACAGGGCGTCGGCAGGACAGTATACAGGGTTTTAGCAGGACAGAGGACAGGGGGCAGCAGGGCAGTATACAGGGTGTCAGCAGGGCAGAGGACAAGGGGCAGCAGGGCTGTGTACAGGGTGTCGGCAGGACAGTATACAGGGTTTTAGCAGGGCAGAGGACAGGGGGCAGCAGGCCAGTATACAGGGTTTTAGCAGGACAGAGGACAGGGGGCAGCAGGGCAGTATACAGGGTGTCAGCAGGGCAGAGGACAAGGGGCAGCAGGACAGTGTACAGGGTGTATGCAGGACAATATACAGGGTGTCAGCAGGGCAGTTTAAAGGGTGTCAGCAGGGAAGTTTACAAGGTGTCAGCAGGGCAGAAAACAGGAGCAGCAGGATAGTGTACGGGGAGTCAGCAGGGCAGAGGGCATGAGCAGCAGGATAGTGTACAGGATGTCAGCAGGGCAGAGGACAGGAGCAGCAGGATAGTGTACAGGGTGTCAGCAGGGCAGAGGACAGGAGCAGCAGGATAGTGTACAGGATGTCAGCAGGGCAGAGGACAGGAGCAGCAGGATAGTGTACAGGATGTCAGCAGGGCAGAGGACAGGAGCAGCAGGATAGTGTACAGGGTGTCAGCAGGGCAGAGGACAGGAGCAGCAGGATAGTGTACAGGGTGTCAGCAGGGCAGAGGACAGGAGCAGCAGGATAGTGTACAGGGTGTCAGCAGGGCAGAGGACAAGGAGAAGCAGGGCAGTGTAAAGGGTTTCAGCAGGGCAGAGAACAGAAGGCATTAGGGCAGTATATAGGGGGTCAGCAGGGAAATGGACAGGGGGCTGCAGGGCAGTGTACAGGGTGTAAGCAGGGCAGTTTACAGGATGTCAGCAGGGCAGAGGACAGGGGGAAGCAGGGCAGTGAAAAGGGTGTCAGCAGGGCAGAGGACAGGAGCAGCAGGATAGTGTACAGGATGTCAGCAGGGCAGAGGACAGGAGCAGCAGGATAGTGTACAGGGTGTCAGCAGGGCAGAGGACAGGAGCAGCAGGATAGTGTACAGGGTGTCAGCAGGGCAGAGGACAGGAGCAGCAGGATAGTGTACAGGGTGTCAGCAGGGCAGAGGACAGGAGCAGCAGGATAGTGTACAGGGTGTCAGCAGGGCAGAGGACAAGGAGAAGCAGGGCAGTGTAAAGGGTTTCAGCAGGGCAGAGAACAGAAGGCATTAGGGCAGTATATAGGGGGTCAGCAGGGAAATGGACAGGGGGCTGCAGGGCAGTGTACAGGGTGTAAGCAGGGCAGTTTACAGGATGTCAGCAGGGCAGAGGACAGGGGGAAGCAGGGCAGTGAAAAGGGTGTCAGCAGGGCAGAGGACAGGGGGCAGCAGGCCAGTATATAGGGGGTCAGCAGGGCAGAGAACAAGGGGCAGCAGGGCAGTATGTAGGGGTTCATTAGGACAGAAGACAGGGGGAGAAGGGCAGTGTACAGGGTGTCAGCAGGGCAGAGGACAGGGGCAGCAGGGCAGTATATAGGGAGTCAGCAGGGCAGAGGACAGGGGCAGCAGGGCAGTATATAGGGAGTCAGCAGGGCAGAAGACAGGGAGTAGCAGGGCAGTATATAGGGGTCAGCAGGGCAAAAGACAGGGGGCAGTCAGTCAGTGTTCAGGGTGTCAGCAGAGCAGTGCAGAGGAGGTCAGTAGGGCAGTATATAGGGGACCAGCTAGGCAAAGGATGGGAGATCAGCAGGGGAGGGGATGGTGGGGGCTTTGGTGGGGGCAATTGAAATCTGAGGGGGTGCAACCCACCACCAGTACCCCCCTAGATCTGGCCAAGGTCTGCAAGCCTCTCCATCTCTAAACTCATCCCCTGTATTCACGAAGCTGCTACTGCACCTGGCATCTATCTCACATCTCCTTCCTAAGGAGTGACTGGGGAGTGGGGGGAAGGGAAAGGTTGAGGGCCTGCTCTCTTACGGCAAAGCCCAGAATGGCGGTGTATCCAAACATTCGGCTGCGTTCAGGAATCTCAGGATTTGGTTTAATAAGATGCCAGACTCGCCATATAACAAGCCGAGTTTTTCTAGCGCTGGAATTGATCCCGTTCCATTATCCCCCACCTGGGGACCTCTTATCTCTCATTTGCTCTCACCGGCACGGCGCCGGTTAATTTGTCCCGACAAAAAACAACCCCCAACCCCCCCCCCCCCCGGGGGACCTGTCCCGTTTCTGGTCGTTCCTCCAGAGGCAGAATTAATTGCAACGGAATGTTCAGTTTGCTCATTAGCGCTGCCGGTGAGAATCTTGTCAGGGAAGGAGGCTGGGGTCATTAGCTCTGTCAGACTTTGGCGGGGAAAATCCGGTGTAGTGTTGTATAACGATGGTGGATATCCATATATCAACAGCCCAGTCATAATGAAGACACTGTACTGCATAATGAGGATGAGAATTGCTCTATAGCGGGATGATGAAGGCTCCGGCAGCTCTACCTGCGCGCCGATAATGAACGGGCCAGCAAGGCGCCGGTGCCCCACCACCAAGGAGAATTGGCGCACGCTTTTAGCAACGCCGTACCCTGACACCTCATCCTTCCCGCTGTGGGGGGGGGGGGGGGGGGTAGGCTCACCGGGTACAGCGGGGCTGCACTCATTACCGCTCTATGTTGGCTGGCGCGGTGCAGCGCATGCAGATTCTCTGGGGTTCACATTCTTTGAACTGCGCCGCTCTCGGGCTGTTTGAAGCCAGATAAAAAGAGTGAGGTGAGGAATTTCATACATGGACCTCTGGGAGAAGGAGAATAAGAGAGAGAGAGAAGTGGGGAGAGAGAGGAAGGCGAGCTTTATACACCACAGACCTAAGGGATAGACTGCGCTCTACTAAAATAAATTAACCCCCTTCTCGCAGAAGATCCGCCGAGCTATTCTGAGAGCCGAAGTACCGAGAGCAAGAGATAATGATCTGCTAAAAACGATGATTTAAAGGGGAACTCCGGCCTTTCCTTTTCAGTCTTTGCACGGGTTGTAGCGGATCCTCTCCTGGACTAAAATGACTTCCTCTGATTTCACCGCACACTGCGAGCTTCTCACCATGTGCATCAGAAGCTGCAGCGAGTCAGATGGAGCCCCGCCTCTTTTTCTGGTTGGAGGATGCCCAGTATCGTCCAGCCCAGGGGTCCCCAAATTTCCTCAACAAAGGGACAGTTCAGACTTAAGGGGGAACCGCACTGTGGCCATCGGGAGAGGAAAGGGTCTCAACCGTCAGTGGACTCATTTTTGGTGTCAGTGGGAGGAAAAGCGCCCCATTGTTGGTGTCAGTGGGAGGGATAGGGCCCCATCATTGGTGTCATTTAGGAGAAATTGTGCCCCATCATTGTTGCCATTGGGAGGAATTGTACCCCATCATTGTTGCCATTGGGAGGAATTGTGCCCCATCATTGTTGCCATTGGGAAGAAGTGTGCCCAATCTTTGTTGTCATTTGAAGGAATCGTGCCCCATTTTTTTTGTCATTGGGAGGAATTGTGCCCCATCTTTGGTGCCATTGGGAGAAATTGTGCCCCATCTTTGTTGTCATTGGGAAGAATTGTGCCCCATCATTGGTGTCATTGGGAGGAATTGTGCCCCATCCTTGTTGCCATTGGGAGGAAGTATGCCCCGTCGTTGGTGTCATTGGGAGAAATTGTGCCCCATCTTTGGTGTCATTGGAATAAATTGTGTCCCATCATTGTTGCCATTGGGAGAAATCATGCCCCATCATTGGTGTCATTAGGAGGAATTGTGCCCCATCTTTGTTGTCATTGGGAAGAATTGTGCCCCATCATTGTTGCCATTGGGAGGAAGTGTACCCCATTGTTGGTGTCATTGGAAGGAATTGTGCCCATTCATTGTTGCCATTGGGAAGAAGTGTGCCCAATCTTTGTTGTCACTGGGAGGAATTGTGCCCCATCATTGGTGTCATTAGGAGGAATTGTGCCCCATCTTTGGGGAAATTGGAAGGAATTGTGCCCATTATTGTTGTCATTGGGAGGAATTGTGCATGTAAGAGCATGTATTGTACAGAATGCAGGAGTCAGGAGTATATAACTTGCCCAATGAAAGTAAAAAATCCCCCTCTGCTCCTGGGCCCCTTTACTGGACTAATGACTCATTTTATTATGCTAATGGGTTCTGGGCCCAGTACAAAAGGGCTGGCTCTACCCCCCTTTCAGAGTACAGGGGTCTGGAGTATGTGACGTACAGAGTACAGGGGTCTGGAGTATGTGACGTACAGAGTACAGGGGTCAGGAGAATGTGACATACAGAGTGCAGGTGTCAGGCGTACGTAACATAAAGAGTGCAGGGGTTGGGAATATGTAACGTACAGAGTGCAGGGGTCTTGAATATGTGACGTACAGTGTACAGGGGTCAGGAGTATGTGACATACAGAGTGCAGGGGTCAGGAGTATGTGATGTACAGAGTGCAGGGGTCATGAGTACATGACATACAGAGTGCAGGGGTCAGGAGTACGTGACATAAAGAGTACAGGGGTCAGGAGTACGTGACATAAATAGTGCATTGGTCCAGAGTATGTGACATACAGGGTGCAGGGGTCTTGAATATGTGACGTACAGAGTACAGGGGACAGGAGTATGTGACGTACAGAGTGTAGGGGTCCGGAGTACGTGACATACAGAGTGCAGGTGTCAGGAGTACGTGACATACAGAGTGCAGGGGTCCGGAGTATGTGACATAAAGTGTGCAGGGGTCTGGAGTATGTGACATAAAGAGTGCAGGGGTCCGGAGTATGTGACATACAGAGTGCAGGGGTCAGGAGTACGTGACATAAAGAGTGCAGGGGTCTGGAGTATGTGACATACAGAGTGCAGGAGTCCGGAGTATGTGCCCTCCTGTTATGGGCCTGGACCCCATTATTCTAGTAGGAGGGCCCAGGGGCAGAGAGGGGACTTTTTATTTTCCATGGAGCACAGGCCGTGGCTCCCAGCACTTATAGTAAAGTTCCATGGGACCCATTAGTTCAACAGAAGGGCCCGAGGCAGAGTAAAATAATTAAGTGACTCAGCATCTGACAGTCACTTCTGACTTCTTAAATGTACGTTACATACTCCGGACCCCTGCACTCTGTATGTCACTCTACCCCTCCCCACCACCTATTGGGGACCCAGCCTGGAGCTAATCTTCAAGAAGAAGATTTGGAGGAAATTGTGATGGTTCATAACTCAAATGTTGGGCTCATCTTAATGGATATCTTTGTAGATTTTATATTGTTCCGTTGAGACGGTTCTCTATGCCTCCTGCTGAACCTACACATGAAATAACATCTAAATGGACTATTCCATCCACCGGTTTCCGTAGTTAGAAGATCTCAGTGTGAACGTACCACGCAAATCCACAGAAATGGTTAATGGAGGGTCATCTAAGCCTCCCGTCCCCTGCAGTGAAATATTATATAAATCAGGAAAGCTGAATCCTCTATCAGGGAACGGCTACAAACATGCTAATTTCAGCCTTTAGTCCGCTTGGCCCACAGTCACTTCTTTAACCAGTTAGTGATTGGAGTCCTTGGAGTTTTCAGCAGAGGTGCGATGTCCATGATAGTGGCACCAACGGATCCCGGAACACCACCAATCAGGAGCGGACTGGACTATGGGATCCTAACTCTACCTAGAATATTCCTGCTTTTTGTTAAATTTTGGCTCAATGTAAGAAGTGAACTGCTCCTTGGAAGAGCGAAGGTTAGGGCATAGCTAGTGAGGGTGTACATGGTACAACTATCATTGGGAAGAATGGTCCTTACACTTGTGGTCATTGGGAAGAATGGTCCTTACACTTGTGGTCATTGGGAAGAATGGTCCTTACACTTGTGGTCATTGGGAAGAATGGTCCTTACACTTGTGGTCATTGGGAAGAACAGTCCTTACACTTGTGGTCATTGGGAAGAATGGTCCTCACACTTGTGGTCATTGGGAAGAACGGTCCTTACACTTGTGGTCATTGGGAAGAATGGTCCTCACACTTGTGGTCATTGGGAAGAATGGTCCTCACACTTGTGGTCATTGGGAAGAATGGTCCTTACACTTGTGGTCAGTGGGGAGAAAGGTCCTTACACTTGTGGTCATTGGGAAGAATGGTCCTCACACTTGTGGTCAGTGGGGAGAAAGGTCCTTACACTTGTGGTCATTGGGAAGAATGGTCCTTACACTTGTGGTCATTGGGAAGAATGGTCCTCACACTTGTGGTCATTGGGAAGAATGGTCCTCACACTTGTGGTCATTGGGAAGAATGGTCCTTACACTTGTGGTCATTGGGAAGAACGGTCCTTACACTTGTGGTCATTGGGAAGAATGGTCCTCACACTTGTGGTCAGTGGGGAGAAAGGTCCTTACACTTGTGGTCATTGGGAAGAATGGTCCTTACACTTGCGGTCATTGGGAAGAACGGTACTTACACTTGTGGTCATTGGGAAGAATGGTCCTTACACTTGTGGTCATTGGGAAGAATGGTCCTTACACTTGTGGTCATTGGGAAGAATGGTCCTCACACTTGTGGTCAGTGGGGAGAAAGGTCCTTACACTTGTGGTCATTGGGAAGAATGGTCCTTACACTTGTGGTCATTGGGAAGAATGGTCCTCACACTTGTGGTCAGTGGGGAGAAAGGTCCTTACACTTGTGGTCATTGGGAAGAATGGTCCTCACACTTGTGGTCAGTGGGGAGAAAGGTCCTTACACTTGTGGTCATTGGGAAGAATGGTCCTTACACTTGTGGTCATTGGGAAGAATGGTCCTTACACTTGTGGTCATTGGGAAGAATGGTCCTTACACTTGTGGTCATTGGGAAGAATGGTCCTTACACTTGTGGTCATTGGGAAGAATGGTCCTTACACTTGTGGTCATTGGGAAGAATGGTCCTTACACTTGTGGTCATTGGGAAGAACGGTCCTTACACTTGTGGTCATTGGGAAGAATCGTCCTTACACTTGTGGTCATTGGGAAGAATGGTCCTTACACTTGTGGTCATTGGGAAGAATGGTCCTTACACTTGTGGTCATTGGGAAGAACGGTCCTTACACTTGTGGTCATTGGGAAGAATCGTCCTTACACTTGTGGTCATTGGAAAGAATTACCTCCTTGCAGATAGCTAAAAAGATCAATGGTGTGAGTGGGAACATATATGAGAGGTAGAAATTGCCCAATGCTGAAGGAACCCCTAGCAAACTCTGGATGAACCCTAGAGTTCCACGTAACCCTGGTTGAGAATCGCTGTACTAGAGGTTTCCATGATGGATTTGAGGTCCCCTTGTCCAGACTCAGCACCAGGACCCTTGGAGGTTGTATTTATACCACAGCTGACAAAATTTCCTGGGGTAAAAGTTTACAATGTGGTACTTTGATTATTAATCTGGCACAGAGGGCCACTGAGTGCAATGAAATCCAGCTGCATAAGAGGGGTGGTTTATAATGCTTGTGCTGAACTGGGGTCTGAGATAACTGGCGACCCAATGAAGGGGTAAAGGGGCGTGAAATGACCAGCAACTCATCAATCAGGTACAGGGGCCTGAAATAATTAGTAATTCATTGATAGGGCACAGGGTCTGATATGACCAGCAACCTATTGATGGGAAACAGGGGCCTAAAATGTTGGGCAGCCCATTGATGGGGTACATGGGGTCTAAAATTCATGGAAGCCTAAAGATGGGGTACAGGGGTTTAAAATGATTTACAGCCCAACAATTGGGTACAGGAACCTGAAATGACTAGAAAACCACCTATAGGATACAAAGCACTAAAATGATGGTCTGCCCTTTGATGGATTAAGGGGCTTGAAATGATTGACATCTAATTGATAGGGTACAGATATAACTATCAACACATAGATGGGGTACAGGAGCCTGAAATGCTAGGCAGCCCATTTGAGGTGTCTAGTGGTCTAAAGTGATTTGTGGGCCCATAGATGTGGTACTGGGTTTTAAAATGATTTACAGTCCAACTATTGGCTACAAGGGCCTGGAATGACCAGAAACCCAACAACGGGATATAGAGCACTAAAATGATTGACAGTCCATTGTTGGGGTAAAGGGGCCGGAAATCACTGATAGTTTATTGATGGGTTACAAGGGTCTGAAATGAGTTACATGCCTAAGCATTGGGTACAGGGACTTGAAATGACCAGCAACCTATTGATGGAGAACAGGGGTCTGAAATGTTAGGCAGCCCATTGATGGAGTACAGGGGTCTTAAATTAATGACATCCCAATGATTGGGTACATGGATCTGAAATGAATGGAAGCCCATAGATTGGGGTACAGGGGTCTGAAATGATTTACAGCCCAGCCATTGTGTACAGGGGACCGAAACAACTGGAAAAACCATTGATGAGATACAGAGCACTAAAATGATTGACAGCCCATCGATGAGGTATAGGGGCCAGAAATGACCAAGAGCTCATTGATGGAGTACAAATAGTTGAAATGATTAACAGCCTAACCATTGGGTACAGGGGCCTGAAATGACCTGCAGCCCACAGGCATGGTACAGGGACCTGAAATGACCAGCAGCCTATAGATGGGGTACATGGACCTGAAATGACCTGCAGCCTATATATGGGGTACAGGGGCCTGAAATTACCAGTAGGCTATAGATGGGGTAAAGGGACCTGAAATGACCAGCAGCCTATAGAAGGGGTACAGGGACCTAAAATGACCAGCAGCCTATGGATGGGCAGGGCTGCTGTTAGAATTCACAGGGCCTGCCCGACTATTTCTTTTTTTCTACCCGTTTTTTTTTTTTAACAGCCCTGTTGGAGTGGGGCTTTAATAAAATATCAGGGGTCTAAACAGACTCTTGATGTCTCACTTTTGGGACAGAGAAAGGGACTGAGGACAGAGATTCTGCAACGCCATTCTCTGCAGCCTCAGCTGCTCCGCAGATAAAGGAACAGGAAGCGCTCTGTACAGAGGCTCCTCTTTCATTCCCAAACTGAAACATAGTAAACACAGTTATGAATGAACACAGGAGCCGGGCGGGGGTTGGGTGCAGATACTGGAACCTATCCCCCTGTGGCTCCTCCCGCAGCAGCTGAAAGCTTGCAGGAGGGAGAGGAGGAGAAGATGGCTGCCAGGCCCCATCAGTTCAACAGGGGGGCCGGGCACCTGACAAGCAGGAGGGCCAGCTGTACTGCCTTATGGTTGAAACCAATCCCCCTGTGGCTCCCTCTGCAGCAGCTAATAGCTGACAGGAAGGAGAGGAGGAGATATTGGTGCCCAGGCCCCATCAGTTCAATAGGGGGGGGCGGCAACTGACAAGTAGGAGGGCCAGCTGTACTGCCTTATCGTTGAAACCAATCCCCCTGTGGCTCCCTCTGCACCAGCTAATAGCTGACAGGAAGGAGAGCAGGAGAAACCAGCTGCCCAGGCCCCATCAGTTCAATGGGGGCTGGGGGGGGGGGGGGCGCCACCTGACAAGCAGGAGGGCCAGCTGTACTGCCTTATCGTGGAAACCGATCCCCCTGTGGCTCCCTCTGCAGCAGCTGAAGGCTGGCAGGAAGGAGAGGAGGATAAACTTGCTGCCCAGGCCCCATCAGTTCAATGGGGAGGGTGGCACCTGACAAGCAGGAGGGCCAGCTGTACTGCCTTAGCATGGAAACTGATCTCCCTGTGGCTCCCTCTGCAGCAGCTGAAGGCTGGCAGGAAGGAGAGGAGGAGAAACTTGCTGCCCAGGCCCCATCAGTTCAGCAGGGGAGGGGGGGAGGCACCTGACAAACAGGAGGGCCAGCTGTACTGCCTTATCATTGAAACCGATCCCCCTGTGGCTCCCTCTGCAGCAGCTGAAAGCTGACAGGAAGGAGAGGCTCAGGTCTCCCATTGATAAGTAACATTTACATTTTTTAAATTTGAAATGCGAAATTTTGCATATTATTAAAGGGCACTGTGTCTGAAAATAGGTTGAGGAACGCTGATCTACCGCATGGATAAAATGGCTAAAAGGTGAAAATAACGTTTCATGCCTCAGGCCATCTTGGGCCATCGAGGGAGCCGACCGTAATCCAGGAATACATTGTAACAAGCGGAGATCAGATGTGATTTACAAGGTATAACGTCGCTGCTCATCGTTATTTATAATGAAGGGCGCCCTGCGCCCAATCCGAATCTTCAACCAATCACCAAATTCTGAAGGCACAGATGTGGGTCTGCTCACCTGCGGGTTGTCACTCACCGCCCTCCTCCAGCCACATTACTGCGATTACTCAGCTGACATTGATGCTGCAGGATAAAAATACTTCCACTATTGTCCTATATAAAGCCGAAGTCTCTTCTCTGACAGATAGAAGCCATGATATCCCTACGAGAGACGTCAAAACGGAACACAGAAGATCATTCCTTCAAATTCGGCCAATAACAGACGGCCCACAGTGGAGACCAGTCAGTAGGCAACTTTAAAGTCATGGAAGGTGGTCTATGGCTCATCTCTCCTTCTGAAAATGCTGATCCATTGGCTGCTCGGATTCCCTTGTTGCATGCTTGACCTGCCAAATAATTAGCATTTTCCGAGAGAGATTGGCAAGGATGGATTTCCCATTTCTCTGAATTAACCACTTGCCTATCAGGCACTTTCACCCCCTTCCTGCCCAGGCCAATTTTCAGTGCTGTCTCAATTTGAATGACAATTTTGCGGTCATACAACATTATACCCAGATGACATTTTTATAATTTTTTCCACATAAATAGAGCTTTCATTTGGTGGTATTTATTCACATCTGAGGGTTTTTTTAATTTTTTGCTAAACAAGCAAAAAAAGACCACAAATTAAAAAAAAAAAAAAAAAAAAAAAAAGTTTTCCTTAGTTTCTGTTTTAGAATTTAGCAAACAGCTAATTTTTCTCCTCCACTGATGTGTGCTGATGAGGCTGCACTGATGGGCACTGATGAGGCGACACTGATGGGCACTGGTGAGATGGCACTGATGAAGCGGTACTGATAATCACTGATGGGCACTGATAGTCTACACTGATGGGCACTGATGAGGGGGCACTGATGAGTACTGAAAAGGTGGCACTGATGGGCACTGATGAGATTGTACCAATGGGCACTGATGAGATTGCACTGATGAGCACTGATAGGCTGCCCTGATGGGCACTGATGAGACAGCACTGATGGACACTGATGAGATGGCACTGATGAGCACTGAAGAGGTGGCACTTTTGGGCACTGATGAGATTGCACTGATGGGCACTGATAGGCTACACTGAGGGGCACTGATGAGGCGGCACTGATGGGCACTGGTGAGATGGCATTGATGGAGCGGTACTGATAATCACTGATGGGCACTGATAGTCTACACTGATGGGCACTGATAAGGGGGCACTGATGAGTACTGAAAAGGTGGCACTGATGGGCACTGATGAGATTGTACCAATGGGCACTGATGAGATTGCACTAATGAGCACTGATAGGCTGCCCTGATGGGCACTGATGAGACAGCACTGATGGACACTGATGAGATGGCACTGATGAGCACTGGAGAGGTGGCACTTATGGGCACTGATGAGATTGCACCTATGGGCACTGATGAGATTGGCCAAAAAGACTCCCAATTCCCAAATATTAATTCGCTGTTGTAACACTTGGGTGGGCTCTGGGCCACAAGCCACCCTATTATGAAGCCTATTAGAGCGTATGGCTCTAATCACGTGCTTCAAAAAAACACCCCCACCAGTGTAACTCAGGCACCCTGAAAGGGGCCGGACACATGAATAGGGAGCAGCTGCAGCAGCCATGGACAGATTCATGCAATGCATGAATCTATCCATTATTCATATAGGGGGTGGCGAGGATAGAGGGAGCAGCGCCCGGGCGTCCCTAATGGACAGGCCGCCACTGCTTAGGCATCTAGACGTGGTGAAGACGACTTGCTGAAGTTCAAACCAAGTATCAGAATGGGGAAGAAAGGGGATTGAAGTGACTTTGAACGTGGCATGGTTGTTGGTGGCAGACGGGCCGGTCTGAGTATTTCTGGGATTTTTACAGACAACCATCTCTCAGTTTTACAGAGAATGGTGGGAAGAAAGAGAAAATATCCAGTGAGTGGCAGTTGTGTGGAGGAAAATGCCTTGATGAGGTCAGAGGAGAATGGGCAGACTGGTTCCAGGTGATAGAAAGACAACAGTCACTCAAATAACCCCTTGTTACACCCAAGGTATGCAGAATACCATCTCTACAGCACAGAAGACCACACCGGGTGCCACTCCTGTCAGCTAAGAACAGGAAACAGAGGCTACAATTGGCACAGGATCATCAACATTGGACAATAGAAGATTGGAAGAGCAGAGCACTACGTCCTGAGCCCACCCACTTGTGACAATAGCGAATTAACATTTGCTTTTATCTCCCCCCCGGAGAAGCGACCAGATTGGCCGGGAGGAGAAGACGGGGAAGCCACCGAAGCCGTCCTGGGCCTGGATGGGGTAAGTGTGGGGGCTGGCGGGCTTGCGAGCCCCCACCAAAAAAATGGATTTGATTTCAGCTGTGACATTTAGATGGTGGGGTCAGAATTTGGCACATGGATCCATCCTGCCTTGTATCACCGGTTCAGGCTGGTGGTGGGGGTGTAATGGTGTGGGGGGATGGGGTATCACCGGTTCAGGCTGGTGGTGGTGGTGTAATGGTGTGGGGGATGGGGTATCACCGGTTCAGGCTGGTGGTGGGGGGTGTAATGGTGTGGGGGGTGGGGTATCACTGGTTCAGGCTGGTGGTGGTGGTGTAATGGTGTGGGGGATGGGGTATCACCGGTTCAGGCTGGTGGTGGGGGGTGTAATGGTGTGGGGGGTGGGGTATCACTGGTTCAGGCTGGTGGTGGGGGTGTAATGGTGTGGGGGATGGGGTATCACCGGTTCAGGCTGGTGGTGGTGGTGTAATGGTGTGGGGGATGGGGTATCACCGGTTCAGGCTGGTGGTGGGGGTGTAATGGTGTGGGGGATGGGATA